>NW_027642955.1:292500-374540 GCF_032717465.1 Coenobita brevimanus
CCTTTCAGTTACCCCATGATGCGTGAAGGGGTAGATGTTGGTCATTCAGCTCCGCGGCGCCCCTCCGTCTACTTCAATCCAATCCTCTTTTCTCTCTCTCTCTCTCTCTCTCTCTCTCTCTCTCCTTGTTACTGTTCTTTCCTCCATTTTCACTGTTGTTCTTTCCCTGCTTCTCCCTGTCCACTCGATTTTTCTTTCCTCTCGTCTTTCTTCCCACGCATGTACTTTTTTATCTTTCTTCCTCCCACTTCTGCATCTTTCTTCTTTCCTTCCTCTTTCGATCCGTCTCCTCTTCCTTCTCTCTCTCTCTCTCTCTCTCTCTCTCTCTCTCCTTGTTACTGTTCTTTCCCCATTTTCTCTCTTGTTCTTTCCCTGCTTCCCCCTTTCCACTCTATTTTTCTTTCCTCTCGTCTTTCTTCCCACGCATGTACATTTTTATCATCCTCTCCCTTCCTCCCACTTCTGCATCTTTCTCCTTCTCTCTCCTTCGGTCCGTCTCCTTTTCCTTCTCTCTCTGTCTGTCTGTCTGTCTCTCTCTCTCTCTCTGTGCAATAATAAACTGACACAAGTAGCTAATAAGCCTACACGAAGCACTGCTACCTCTGCAACTCTTCTTGATATAATTACAACTAACATTCCTGAGAAAGTAACTCATAGTGATGTTGTGCCGCGTATCATAGGTGAGGCACCACCTTATAACTGTAACTGCAAATATAAGTAAACCTAAACGTCCACCTATTATTATAACCTTCCTATCTATATATTGCCTGCCGCCTTAATTCCGAAAGGGGTGGCCACAAACAAATCGCCTCCATGTCGCCCTGTATCCCCGCCATTTTACTGCCCTGCTCCCAGCTGACACCCCCCTCCCTCATATACTTCACTCCATCCCTCCATCTCATCCTCGGCCGTCCCCTCCCTCTCCCCCCCTCCACCTGATTCACATACACTCTCCTCGTCAGTCTCACACTCTCCATCCTCTCCACATGGCCAAACCTTCCCTGACCTGAAATCCTATAGCAATGATGTACTGTGTTGCCACCTACTAAATGAAACCAATCAGTACTATTCTGGCCACTGACAATGTACATGAACAGGTTGATATGTTACCCTCAGTGTACACCACAAGTTTGTACAAATGTGCCCCGCTTGTTACTAGAGAAATACCACGTCCTGCTGCCCCTTGCATTACCCATGACATGTCCTGCCCCTTGCATTACCCATGACATGTCCTGCCCCTTGCATTACCCATGACATGTCCTGCCCCTTGTATTACCCATGACATGTCCTGTCCCTTGCATTACCCATGACATGTCCTGCCCCTTGCATTACCCATGACATGTCCTGCCCCTTGTATTACCCATGACATGTCCTGCCCCTTGGATTACTGATGACATGTCCTGCCCCTTGTATTACCCATGACATGTCCTGCCCCTTGTATTACCCATGACATGTCCTGCCCCTTGGATTACTGATGACATGTCCTGCCCCTTGTATTACCCATGACATGTCCTGCCCCTTGTATTACCCATGACATGTCCTGCCCCTTGTATTACCCATGACATGTCCTGCCCCTTGTATTACCCATGACATGTCCTGCCCCTTGTATTACCCATGACATGTCCTGCCCCTTGTATTACCCATGACATGTCCTGCCCCTTGCATTACCCATGACATGTCCTGCCCCTTGCATTACCCATGACATGTCCTGCCCCTTGGATTACTGATGACGTTCAAGAAATAATACAAACACGGCATCACACACACACACACACACACACACACAAAAAAAAAAACTAAACAGGTTCAACATGTCAGTACAGGAAAGTTGCAGGGATTTAAAGAAAAGAGCCAGATCACTTAATAACCCAGCTAAACACCAATATTATCACAATGAACTCTCAAACTCCAGAGGTAATACTTGTGCAACATGGAAAATACTCCAAGACATAATACCCAACAATAACAACTCCAACAATAGATTTTTTGATGATCCACAAAGTAAAGCTGAAGAATTTAATAGTTTTTTGCAAATGTAGGTAAAAGAACTTTTGAAAATCCCCAGGTGTCCTTGCCAGCAACACGGTAAATCCTGCATCTGAAACACCTGTCACTGGTAATGGCACACTTTGTATGACACAATGCCCACCAGAAACTGTTGATGTTAACACTGTAATATTAACAATTAAACATTTACAAAATACTAATCTTATGGCTCATAGTATTTCACTTCGTTTTATTAAGATTCCCTCATCATACTCGCATATTATTTAACCCACGTAATAAATTCTTCAATTGTTACGGGCGTATTCCCTAATGTCTGGAAGAATGCTATAGTCACGCCATTATATAAAAATGGGCACACTCAGGTCGTGAGCAATTACCCACCAATCTCACTGCTACCTGTTTTTTCTATTGTTATCGAAAAAATCGTCTCATCTTAAGTAATAACATTTCTTGAGTCAAACAAACGTCTCTCACAAACCCAACACAGTTTCCTTGCTAAGCTATCCACAATACAGCACTCATAATTATCACTGATAATATCTACCATAACATGGATAATAAACACATATCACTTTTAACCCTCTGTGATCTATCAAAAGCTTTCGACAGTGTTAGCCATTCCATTCTTCTCAATAAACTCAGTAAAGTCAATGTTGATAACTTCTGGTTTGACAGCTGCCTTAATAACACACAGTCTGTTCGCATCCAAAACATCAAATCCTCCAAATCAAATGTCACTTATGGGGCACCCCAAGGCTCAATTCTTGGCCCTATACTATTTAGTATATATGTGAACGATCTCTCAGAAAATCTTAACGACTGTGTGTTAGTGCAATATGCTGATGACACTCAGTTTCTTCACAGTGGCAAACTAGATTCTCTTCAGGATATATTGCACAAAGCAGAGCAAACCTTGAGTATGGCCAGGGAATATTTTCTTAAAACGGTCTTCTTCTGAATACCATTAAAACGCAATGTATCTTTTTAGGTGCAGGCCAATGATCTCACTAATACCACCTGACACTACTGTTGGATTTGGAGACACAGTAGACCCAGCACTGATGTACAAAACTTAGGTATATATATGGATTGCTGCATGACCTTTGATAAGCACGTAAATGAACTTAGCAAAAGAGTACTGGTCATATTAATATATATTAACAGGATAAAAGATGGCTTTGACAAAGACACTCGACACATCATAGTGCAGGCACTGGCCCTAAGTATGTGGCACTGCAGGCACTGGCACTAAGTATACTACGGCAGTGTAATATGTGGCACTGCAGGCACTGGCACTAAGTATACTACGGCAGTGTAATATGTGGCACTGCAGGCACTGGCACTAAGTATACTACGGCAGTGTAATATGTGGCACTACAGGCACTGGCCCTAAGTATCCTGAACTACGGCAGTGTAATATGTGGCACTGCAGGCACTGGCACTAGTATACTACGGCAGTGTAATATGTGGCACTGCAGGCACTGGCACTAAGTATACTACGGCAGTGTAATATGTGGCACTGCAGGAAATCTCAACTTTCACGTGTACACAAACTACACAATTTTGCTGCTAAAGTTGTCGATGGAAAAGCCAGGAAGTCTGACCATGTACTGTACCATGTCACTGCAATGTTAACACAACTGTAATGGCCAAACACACCAAACAAGATAAAGTTTAACACAGCTGGCACAGTCTTCAAATATACAGCTAATCTCTTCCCTGACTGTCTCCTGTCTTTTCCATCGCTGTCACTGTCTCCTGTCTTTTCCATCGCTGTCACAGTCTTCAAATATACAGTTAATCTCTACCCTGACTGTCTCCTGTCTTTTCCATCGCTGTCACTGTCTCCTGTCTTTTCCATCGCTGTCACTGTCTCCTGTCTTTTCCATCGCTGTCACAGTCTTCCAATATCCAGCTAATCTCTACCCTGACTGTCTCCTGTCTTTTCCATCGGTACACAATATGACACAAAGTATTAAAAAAAAAAAAAGTACGTTGCTAAGGTTAATAGCGACTCAGGTGTAACATCCTTAGCAGTAACAGGGCCAAAGATATGCAACCACCTGCCAGAAAATGTCAAGGAATCACACAGTTTATACACTTTCACAATTACACTTAACAGTCACTTACTAAACACCGTCAATAATCTGACTGTATAACGCTATACAATAATAACCCAGTAATATATGAGGCAAAAATCCATCCATCCATCCATCATCCAATCCCACACTGCCCCAACAGGAGCGTAGAAGCCCGGGGCTACGCAAGTTGGTCCTGACATTTAAGATGAGAGTGGCCAGCCTCACTCATCCCTGAGTGGCATTACATGAGCAATAAACCCCAACCATCCCTTGGATATAAACCTTCACCGGCTCAATCCGACTCGAGCGCAATAATTACCTACTAAACCACCAGGTGCCAATATTTGGTTATATGGTCACCACCCAGCGTAGTAAATGGTTTCCTGGTGTACAGGAAACCATTTGGCTTGTCACTCAATGTAGAGTCACCCACAGGCAGAAGGAAAAGGAAAGAATGAAGGAAAGAAAGACAGAAGAGGGAGTGTAAAGTCACCTATAGGCAGAAGGACAAGGAAAGAATGAAGGAAAGAAAGACAGAAGAGGATGGAAGGAAAGAAGGATAGAGGAGAGGAAAGGGCAGACACCCGAGAGCAGCAATACATCGAGTGAGTGGATGGTGAGCGCCCCCACCTACCACTAATATGATATCATAATTCACAAACGCAATGGTTTAAAATAGACAGTGTAATGACATTTAGTATATTGATAATTGTACTTGTATTATACCCCCTAACACCTATATCTACAGGGTATGATCTTGGCGTCTATGCTTTGTACTGTTATTGTATACATAACATTGTTATAGGAATATCCACCGTTTGTGGAAATATACATTATTATTGTTATTATTATTATTATTATTATTATTATTATTATTATTGCTGCTGTTGTTGTTGTTGTTGTTATAATCATGATCATCATCATTATTATTATTATTATTATTATTATTATTATAAGAGGAGACTATATATAAGAGGAGACTATATGATAAGAGGAGACTATATGATGAAAAGGCGACAGAGACAGAAATTAAATTAAGTAAAAATGACGGTCAGAGCACAAGAGCAGCGTATCAGGCCATAAAGGAGTTAACTGGGACTGAAAAGAGAAGGAAGGAAATACCTGTACGAGATAGAAATGGTAACTTGATGACTAAAGATTTGGATATAAAAGGAAGGTGGAAACAGCACTTTGAATCTGTTCTAAATAGACCAATCCCAGCTGAAGAGGACATTTTGCCAGCCGAGAGAGATTTGCAGATGGAAACAGGGGATATAACTTTGGAAGAGGTAGCAAAATCTATAAAGGAGTTAAAGAATTTTAATGCTCCAGATGAGGATGGAATATTCCCTGAAATCCTTAAGGTGGAAAATGACGAGTTGATGAATGCACTTTTGAAACTTATTAATGTGGCTTGGGATAATGGTGGAATTCCAGAAGAGTGGAAAAATGGAGTGATTATAAAAATACCAAAAAAGGGAGATTTAAGTGTGTGTGGTAACTGGAGGGGGATAACTTTGACACCTGTAGTTGCAAAAGTCTTTTCCAAAATCTTGTTGAACAGAATAGAGCCAGTAATTGATAAAATTTTAAGAGAAGAACAAACTGGATTTAGAAAGAGTCGAGGTTGTAATGATCAGATTTTTATTGTAAGGCATCTAATGCAACAAGCTAATGAGATGAAAATGCCACTTAACATGTGTTTTGTGGATTTTGAAAAGGCGTTTGATAGTGTTTCACGTGGAGCTATGTTGAAAATTATGAGATTCTATGGTATACCAGAAAAGTTTGTAAATATTATTAGAAGCCTGCATGAAGGTACTTTTTATAAGGTAATGGTGGGTGGTTCTTTGAGTGATTCATTTCCAGTTAGGTCAGGAGTGATTCAAGGAGGAGTTCTTTCGCCATTGTTGTTTGTTTTGGTTATGGATCATGTTATGAAAAAGGTTGTAAGGAGAACAGGTGCAGGAATTAACTGGAAAGAAAATAAGAAGCTGATGGATTTGGACTATGCTGATGATATTGTACTGATTTGCGGAAGTATTTACGAGATGCAGAGGGTGCTCGATTGTCTGGTGGAGGAAGGAGAAAAAGTGGGATTGGTAATAAATTGTGGAAAGACTGAAATTATTAATATGAACGTGGAGAACCAAATCGATTGTGTAATTGGGAATGGTGTGGTGAAGAATGTAGAAAACTTTAAATATCTGGGAACGATTGTATCATCTAATGGATCATTAAACAATGAAATTGAGGAGAGGATTAGACAGGCTTGGCGAGCTGTTGGAATGTTGAAATCTGTTTGGAATAATAATATGCTTTCGGTACATACTAAAGTGAAAACTTACAAGTCCATGGTTAGACCCATTTTAATTTACGGGCATGAGTCATGGTACAGTACAATTGCAACAGATCAGAAAGTATTAGGATTTGAGAATAAAATACTGAGAAGGATTCTTGGGGTAAAGTGGCACGACAGAGTTACAAATGAAAGAGTAAGGGATATTACGAGAGTGGAACCAGTTAATGAATATGTGAGACTGTCTCGCTGGAAGTGGCTGGGGCACATATACAGAAAAGAAGGTTGTTTAATACAGGATGTGCCAGAGTGGATTGCTAGAGGAAGAAGAGGTAGAGGTAGGCCGAGGGAAACCTGGTTGAGGACAATGAAAAAAGAAGCAGGAGAGGAGTGTTGGTGGGACCTGAAGGAGATGGCAAGAGACAAATATTGGTGGAGAGAGTTCATTGAGGCCCTATGCATCCCGTGGGGTGCCACAGGAAATGATTGATTGATTGATTGAATAAGTCTGTGTCCATGTTTAGTGCTAACCTTGCATCTCGCTGTTTTTACATTCTTCTTTTTCCTCCCTCCCCCCTCCCGCACACACGCAACCCCCCTTTTCATCACTTTCTCTTAGCCGTTTTCATCACTTATCCTACATCCTCTATACCCTGTTCTGTCCTCTTTCTCGTTCTGCCCTTCTGAGCTTTTTTTTTTTTTTTTTTTGCCTATCGACCATGGGGGCCGGAGCCCCTGGTCATTAAGGCAAAAAAAAAAAAAAAAATATATATATATATATATATATATATATATATATATATATTGACACATATATACATCTATATACACACACACACACACACATATATATATATATATATATATATATATATATATATATATATATATATATATAATAATTTTTATTTTATTATTTTGTTGTATTTTTATTTTTTTTTTATATTTAGCTTTATATTAAAAAAAAAAAACCTAATCTAAAGACCCTAAAACCATCACTCTCATCGATTTACTGCTTCGAACTGAGGGTGTGACGGTGAGTTGGCGTGTTAGATGACAGAGGAAGATTGTAGACAGGTGGAGGGTAAGTGAGATTTGCTGAAGTTAGGTTAGGTCAGGTTGAAGTTGGTTAAGTCAAGTTACTTTGGATTATATAAAGTGAAGTAATGTGATCAGTTTAGGTTCGGTTATATTAGGATATATTAAGCTAATTTTGGCTTTATTTGATTAGATTAGGTTAGGTTAGGATACAATATATAAAATTGGATTGATTCAGGTAGGTTAGGGTATTCTAGTTTAAGTTAGTTTAGCTAAATTTAGTTTGGGTTTAGGTTAAGTTGTGAGAGACTAGCTGAAGCGAAGTTAGGAAAGCTATATTAATTTGGAAGAGTTTGGCAAGGTCAGGTTATATTACATTGTGATAGATAAGGTTAAATAGGGTTAGGTCAGGCCAAATTAAGATAAGATAATGCTTTGATAGGTTATGTTAATTTAAGTTCGGGGAGGGAAGGTTACGCTAGATGAGGGCAGTGTTTCCCGAAATATGTGCCGCGGCACACCATTATGCCGCAAACATTTACTGGGCCAAAGAAAAACTAAGATTTTGGCACTGAGAGCGAAGTAAGGTACGCGGTAAGGTTAAAGCCATTCTTCCCGGGTCAAACTCTCCCTTCCTATCTAAACGCACCCATAAAGTAAAAAAAAAAAAAAAAAGGAGGGGGGGTACACGGGAATTCAATAGCAGGCACAATACCATCATACCCCCACCGACCTCCCTCCAACACCCAGTCCCCCTCCCCAGTCATTTGTGTCGGGCAGGGGAGACAAGGGGGAATGAAAACTGTACATATTAGCACAGAAAACATGCAAGCGCTTAGGATCCTACACAAACATATTTCCCCGGGTTGGCCTCAGTTCAGGAAGTTTAAGTCGTGGATTTGGGTCATCCTATTGAAGATGAGGACGGCAGAGGACAGCATTCTCGGCAGGAAGAGGAAAATACGTGAGAAAAAGTTTGTTGCTAAGTCCCCGGAATGTGATTTGTCTTGATGGAAATTGTTATTCAGTTTTACGATTGAGGGAATATATTTGTTCATAACTATTATATATTTTTTTTTCTAAAGGTGCACACAGATAATTTAGCAGTCATAGAATATTTTTCATAAACCTCAGTTGCCCTGCACATTTTCCCTTTTGTTTGAGAAACAGTATTTATTCTTACAGTATTTTTTTTACCACCTATTAATAAAATCTCAAGATAGTACTAGCCAGCATGGCCGGGAATTATCAATTGACATTATTGAAGATGTTTTTTTTATTCCCATGATATAAAGCATTATTCAGAATTCTGTACAGTTTTTTGACACAGCTGACCATTTACCGTTAATATCCTAGTATCAGAGGAAATTGTGAATCTACAGAACACAAAGAATGCAAAGGCAGAAGCATTTACGGATGTTTATAAATGGAACGGTATTGTACCGAAAAATTTGGGTCGTCTCTCTTGCAAGCACCACCACGGCATTTGTGTCTGATCATGTTTACCACAGCCCAGGAATGGAATCTTGCTGCTGAAGGTAATGGCTAATGGAACTGCCTTCACGTATGTGGTAAGTACCAACACTGTCAGCACACTTAACACTCTCACGGTCAAAGCAACTTCACTATTCTAATCCAACTAATGGCAGATGATTTAGTTTCTGTGAGAGTGGGTGTAGGATCCCGAGAGGTAATACCTTACCAGTTAACCCTTTCATTACATTCCAGTTACCGCCAAACTGTTATATTCAGCCGTGAGTGTGTATACATTGATACTGTCACCATTATCCCTGTCATGATCGGGAAAACTTTAGTAGTCTATACCACATAGCACCAGATGATTTGGTTCAGCAAAGAGTGCGTATAAGAAAATTAGTATTGGTACCTGTACTATTAACTCTCTCGTTTTCGGGACAACTCTACTAATCAATTGGAGTTAGCATCAGTTTAATGGGTCAAAGGAATCTGAGGGTGTTAACTCTTTGATTCTGATAAGTTTATTCAACTTAAGAAATATCCTTTGTACTGCAAGACGTTAATGAAGGCTATACCTAATTCTTCCAGTTAGAAATATCAGTAATAAGCTGAATGAATCTGCTGCAAGTACCAACAACCAGATTAAAACAAAAAGACCACTAAGAGAGTACGTGTACAATAAATTTATCGAACAACTGACCTAAGAACAAGACATTATATTTTGCCAAGCGATCTTGATCTTTGACCAAATGCTCTCAAAATTGAATTACTTTATTCTTACATGTCCCTTAACATTTCCACCAAGTTTGGTCCAGATCTAATGAAAACTGTACTATGGACCTTCCCCTGTCACCCTAACATATGGCCTTTCCCTGCGATTTTGACATTTGACTGATTGTTCAGAAAATCCTATTTCTTTTTTCTTGCCTTATCAAGAAGCATACAATAAAATTTGGCTGAAATCGAACTAAAACTGTTTCGTTTAACCTTTCTATGTGTCACTGACCTTTGAGTTATTGCACTAAAAGACAATACACCAACCCTTTGGATGAAACTAAACATTTTCACCAAGTCTGTCTTAAAGAGATAATTATAAACTTGGTTTTTCTTTCACACACAGACACATGAATCGAATTTTGACCTTGTCCTGTGACCCGGACCTTAAACTGTTTGTTCTCAAGATGGAATCCCTTCGTTCTTGCTTTACCATGAACACTTCCAAAATGGATGTGCAAATTAGATAAAACATTCTAAAGCTGACCTTATTAGGTGAAAGTCTGACGAAGTCTGTGACCTAGACCAATTATCTGTTCTTCACAACTACAATAGGTCATCTTTTTGAGTTTCCCTCTACTCTTCTTCCAGGTTTGGTTAGAATTAGATGAAAAAATTTTGATTTATTTTGCCCTACCTCTCCTTACGCAATTTTTTTTTTTTTTTTTTTAATGCGAGGAAGAAGGAACCAAAGGCCATGTTGCTAATATCAATAATTCTATTGCGGTTAGTGCCCCTCCCCGTAAAACAAAGAACTCAAAGTCAAATAGCCACCCTTTACTGGATTATGGCGTCTGGCAAAAGACAGATAGACTATTGCGGATCACAGAACCAGTGTCAAGGTTTGGTAACAAACTACAGATATCTAACTTCCTTTGATATTCCTTTAACTTCCTAATAAGGTCCCTTTACTTCCTTAGTATCTCCTCTGACCTGCCTGAAGCTACATTACTAGTTCCTACCACAGTAACAAAGATAAAGTCCTCTGAGGTGTTGCTGCCTAAGTCATCACGTCCTGTATCCAACATCCAGAAAAGCAAAAACGCTTCCTCCCAGGACCCATAGAACAAAACTCCTCCTGATGCCTGATCAACAAATCCCTGGCATGTATGAGACTATGCTCATCCTGTACTTCTTCTTCTACTAGAGCATGAAATACATTCCTACTAATTACATTCCTATCAGTATTACCTAACTTAGACTTGCACCCTCCACTGACTGGCTGGAAGTCATCACTGTCACTTCTATCATTTAGCCTGGTGTCTTAGCTTTTTTAGTTTCCAACACATCTACTTTGCCTAACGCTTCTCCTCTACAATCACTGCCTCATCGGCCACCATACAACCCTCATTACCCTAACCAATTAACCTGTCACTTAACACGTTCTTTGCCTCACTGTTTTTCCTAACTTCTACACTAAGCTTACTCTCTGACTCTCAAAACTGACAGCTCACTTCCTTTTACCATGAAGTCTCTTACAAACTAATTTGAGCACGAGGACCAGGAGAATCACTGGGCAGGCGCTTTCTTAATGGGGGCTTTGGGAAGGGAGGTTGGAGGTACCTCTTCACCTGAGCAGGTCAAAGGTCAGACTGAGAGAGAGAGAGAGAGAGAGAGAGAGAGAGAGAGAGAGAGAGAGAGAGAGAGAGAGAGAGAGAGAGAGAGAGAGAGAATGTAGTAAATTATGAGCAAAAAGAGAGCGAGCAATCAGAGAGTGCAACATCCCTGCCCACCAATCAGTCTAATGGCCACTTCATATAATTTGTGACCGTGACCTTACACAGATTACTTTCAAAACGAATACTTTACTCTTGCATAACCCCTAACACATCCACAAAGTTTTGGTTCCATGTGTTTGTCTTGACGTGCTCAATGACCTTGATCTTTGAACTTTCCCTGTGACCTTGACCTTTGCTGGTTCCGAAAATCGACTCAATTTTTCCTTGTTTTAGTGTGAACCCTTCCAGAAAACTTAACCTGCATTGTATGTAAACTGTATGGTGAGCTAAACATGTGACCTTGACTAATGATCTTTTGTTCCGGAAAAGAAAAATAAATAAATAAAGTCAACTTCTTATTGTTAAAAACGATGTCATTTTTTTGGTGGTGGTGGTGAGGGAGGGTGATCCCCAACTCATCCACCAAGTTTGATCCAAACCAGAGGGAAACTCTTTAATAGTTTTGTTTACACACTGGTTGACCTTTGCTTCTGCCCTGTCAACGGGGCCTTTGACTGAATATCAAAATTATGTGCCCTCGTTCTTGTTTAACCCATTCCTCTTCCACTATATTTCGCTCTAATGGGATGGGAAATGTCTGACTTGGCCTTGACGTACGATATTATCCATTCATCAGTTATTCTAAAAACCATTTGGTTTACTCCTTGACTGACCTTCTACTGTGCGTTTCTACTGGATTTGAATGAAGTAAAAAAAAATGCTTTTATTTATATTATCAAACACACATACTGCTCAAGAGAAGATCTTTACTTATAAGCATTATCTTTGACATTGTTCACAAAACTGAATAACTTATTTCTTCCCTTACCATCTACTCCCGGTAAGTTTAGTCTAAATTTGATAAAAAATGAGGACTTTGATTTTCTCAGGTAAGCGTTTGATCTGGCCCCGTGACGAGCTTTGATCTGCTTTTCTAAAAACCAACTGCTTTCCTCACTGTTTGACGTTCAGCTCCTCCGTGAAATTTAGCTGATATCGGATATAAACTGAGTTGGTTTGTTCACACACACACACACACACACACACACACACACACACACACACACACACACGTAAAAGGAGAAAATATACATGACAAGGAAAGGAAACAAAAAATGAGGATAAAGACGATGAACGTATCGCAATGGAGGATTAATTTGTAAAGAGGAGAGAGGGAAGAAGGAGTTTAGGGCGAGCCGTAATATGATTACACAGGGAGAGCAAAACTGTGGTAACCAGGAAGTAAAGGCCGGGAGGGAAAATGGAGAGAAGAGAGATGAGAGGAAGTGAGACAGAGCCGGGAACAGGGGAAGTAGAGAGGGGAAAGGAAAGAGGAGGAAGGCAAAGAAGAGTAGGAGAAGTAAATGAGGGAAATACTTAAACTAACACACTAGGAGAAAAGGCAAGAGGAAGGATAAAGAGAACAAAGGATCGAAGAAAGAGAAGAGGAGGAAGGAGAGAGAGAGAGAGAGAGGGGGGGGGGGTGACAGCGCAAAGAGAGAAAAGATGGGATTGAATGAGGAAAAGGAAAGAAAAATGAACTAGAATAAACTGAGTGAAAGAAGGAACGAACAGAATGGAGATAGTTGGGGGAAGGAGGAAGAAAAGAAAAAAAAGTAGAAAGTGAAGCGAAAGGGAGAGAAAGAGAAGTCAGTGAGAGATTAATGAAAGAGACAGTACATAAGAGTGAGAGTTGAGGGGTGGTCGGAGAAGACATAGAAGCGAAAAATAAGTGGAAGTGAATAAAAGAGAGTCAAAGGGAACATTGGGAAGAAAAGAATGAAAGCAGGAAGAGAAGAAAATGTTCCTTAAGGAAAGAATGCAAGAAGGAATGGAGTGTGAGAGACGAGCGAGAACAGAACAGCGGAGAAAATAATAAACACACGCAATGAAATGTAAGAAGGAGGGAGAGGAGGATCATCGAGCAAGAAGTGATAGTGATGTAAGAGAAACTGAACGATAGAAGGGTAGGAAGCGAAATGAATGTATCATTTCCAGTGAGAGGGATCCTTGCCTAGGCTGAGTAAAATCGTCTTGCGGTAGAAAGAATAAAATACTGAAAAGGAGTACGGAATGGAAAAAGAAATTAGAGAGAACGACAGTAGGGAAAGAAAAAAATCATTCTACGACCTATTTTAATGCATAACTAATGTCTTATATTGCATTTATGCACTCTCTTTCTTATCAAGTCAGTATCATGCACTCAATTTATATGAAAATGAAAAAGGAAAACTGTATTTTTTCTTCTTCTCCACTTCATGAAAAACATAGCTATCCACGGATTCCTTGCTTGTAGAAGGTGAATAAGAAACTTGAATTTCTGCCTATTTCACTGGGTTAGGGATGGGGTTAACACCGGCACTGTAGGTAATCTGGCACCAAAGACAACAGACAAAGGCACGAAACAGCAAATCTGGCTTCCATCTCTTTAGTTCCTCATCCCAAGAGTTATCAAGGGAAAAAAAAAAAATCTAAATTCCTTCACCCCGCGTGTCGTGCTCCCCTTACTTGCTTTACTCTTTGTCTATTCTTCTCCTATGGAAGACTAAGTTCAGTTACGTTAAGTCCAAATCAGGTTAGTCAAATTTAATTAAGTTCCATTGGGTAGCGCTGGATAGGTACAAGTGGGGAGCCAGACATAACAACACATCAAGTAATCACAAGTCCATTTAAGGCCGCCGCTACGTGGGAGCGTCTCGTTCCTTATCAAGAGGAAGGGATTCTAGGGTTACTCAAAACTAATTTTCTTTTCTCCGCTTATCTACAAACTATGTACAATTTATACACTAAGTCAAAAGCAACAACTTAATTGGTTCACTCCACGAACTCAAAGTTATGTAACTGTTTTATAGTCTTACTCTACAATAAAACTATTAAATCATGCCACCTTACAATGGTAATCAACAATACAACTAAGTCCCATTAAACAAGTAACAATTCACGAGTACTGTTCACGTAACACTTGAAATGTCACTACGATTATTATTCGTCAACTGAAGATAATACTCTCCTTTACTGAAATAAAACCAAGAGTATTATTGTTAAATACAAGGTAATACTAAAGGTAATATTCTCCTACACTTAGAGTAATACTAAGAATAATACTCTAGCACACCATCATCTCACCATAGCATTGTTACTACTAGAACATTAATCACTGTAACATTTTATTCTAGTATCACTTCACCTCAAGTTACTTCAATATATTTCTGCAGAATTAATACCACTCTTTAGCACAGTTATCTGCCCTAACTCAATACTTCTCCTTAATAAAGACACTTAACCCTTATGTAATCTTTGTTCTTTTCATCATTGAGCAAAGAAGTTAATTTAACAGTCATACACTTTATCTGGCCCGTCCTGTTATACCCTACCACGGCTCTACAGTATACTCTCAATATATTTCACAGTGTATTTCACTTTCTTCTCCTTTCTCTCTTCCCTACTCTCAGTTCCACTTTCCTCTATGTCCTCTAACAAGAATATCTACTCACTGATACCGTAGAGTACAAAGACATCACCAGTCTCATCGTCGCGGTAGGGTGCTCAAGCGGGCCTCCTAGATAAGATCTTCCTCAAGTTCTCCTAGACTCTTTGCCCTCTCTGCTTCTTCTGACATCCAACCTTCTGCTTCTCCCTCAGGAAAAGTACAGGGGCCGGAAGTAGGCGTGTACTCTTCATATCCTTCGTTCACTTCTCTCAGTGTTCTTAGTCGGGTCTGGTCCACAACATTTTGAAATATTGTCCATTGTATAACGTTAATTCACACTAGACATGGTTACCTTTTAGTTTTGAGTCACTTTTCTCTTATCTCTGTCCCGTATATGTAGGATATTACTCTATTAAGCCGTATCTAGCTCTTCCATTTGGGGCACATAAATTCAGTTAAGTTTAGACAGTACAGGGCTGGGAGAGTAACTGTGGGCCTCGACACTCCCTCCTATTATTACTCACTTTTCATTCACTTTTCATTTTTCATTCTTCACCATTCACTGATCCGCGGCTTCTTCCAGCTTTTCGAGGTGCCGCAGATAACGATATTTGTCGCGTAACGTTTTTCGATACCCTTTATCTCTTACTGAAGTTGGAACACCATGATAATCTTCATGGGTTGGCTGTTGTGGATGACGTGGTTGTGGTGTGGGTGGTTGTGGTCGGATGGTGGGTGAGTCAGCCGTAGCCGCCTGTGTTGTGTTCCCACCGAATGCCTGGTGTAAGTCGTCATCACCATCATCAGCGTCGTCAGCATCGTCGTTGCCCTCCGTGATACTGTAGTTGTTGCCGCAGCTTGCTGTGCGGCGACACGCGTGCACTCTGTAGGCAGGCGTAGGTTGATTAGGATGACCCATCTCAGTACACTACTTGCCACTTACTTATTTAACCCTTTCAAGACAGCAGGAAATCTAGTTTTAATTGGACTTACCCTAGTCGATTACATGCAGCCGAGGGATAACCTAAGAACTGAAGCGTTATTATTGAATTCATCTGTCTTCCAACAGTAGTGTCATCACAAGAATAATAATCAATTGGCCTGACGCCAGACGATCTTATTCATTTAGAGGTAAGTCACGGCCCTGGATGTACGGGACACGGGCATCTTTCAGTGTATTTTCTGCATTATCAACACACAAGAAGGTTGTCAGCTCCATCTTCTTTCCTTGGCGTCAAGTATGTCCCAGCTTCATCTACTCACACTTCCCCCATGTTGATTAGACCATCCAGTTGACAGGAAGATACACGGTCATCCTCCACTAATCCTACCCATAATTCAGTATAATATCCTCCAGCCGCACCACCAGATCCATAGCACACAATTGTCTACTCATCCATCACACTTCCCCCCCTCCCTCCCTTTCTCTATCTAGCCTATCTATTTTTCAGCCTGTGTACCTATCTTTCTATCTATCTATCTATCTATCTATAGATAGATAGAGAGATGTGTGTATATATATATATATATATATATATATATATATATATATATATATATATATATATATATATATATATATATATATAATCATCATCATCATCAGCTATAACAAGTCCACTGCTGAACAAAGGCCTCCCCCAAACTTTTCCACGAATTCCTTGACTGAGCCAATCTTTGCCACGTTTTCCCTGCAAATTTCTCTATCTCATCTCTCCATCTCCTGTCTGGCCTTTTTCTGCTTCGCTTACAATCTCTTGGTGTCCAGTCAGTCAGCCTCTTGCTCCATCGGTTATCCCTTATTCTTGCTATATGGCCTGCCCACCTCCATTTCTGTTCTTTTATAACTTCTATAATATCTTTGACTTTAGTCTGCTCTCTCATCCAAGTTGATCTTTTCCTGTCTCCTAAAGATATTCCCAACACTGACCTTTCCATTGCTCTCTGAGAACGGAATAATTTATTTCCATTGACTTTGTCAGTTTCCAGGTCTCACAACCATACGTCATAGCTGGAATTATACATTCGTTATATACTTTTTGTTTCATACAAACTGACAAGCTACTTTTCATAATCTGTCTATGTTTACCGAAAGCTTTCCATCCAATTGTAATGCGTCTTTTTATTTCGCTATCATGATCTTTCGTTAATTTTAGTATTTGTCCCAAGTAGTTTTTTTTTTTTTTTTTTTTTTTTTACGTATCCGACTCTGGGCAAAGGCTCAGGGCCTATTTCTTGGGGGCAGTGGCCTATCCCAAGGCCCAGTAATCCTCCTACACCTCCACATGTCACCACTTCGGCGCTAACACCCACCGTCCATATTAAATACATGCTAGGGCTGTCTCATACAGGACTGGTGTACTGGTATTAGCGGGGATACTTTTATGACATGTCGGCGGGTCATCTGGTAGATCAGGAAAGTCTGCTTTTTAGGAAATTCAAATCCTTAAACTGTTCCCTGCCCCAGCCGGGATTCGATCCTGGGTCCATTAGGACTGCAAGCCGCCTCTCTACCGATTCAGCCACCGCCTCCTTAACTTCAAGAATTTCATCGCTTATTCTGATGACGCTCTTTGGTGTTTGTGGATTAAACATTACTTTAGTTTTACTTCGGTTCATCTTCAGTCCTACCTTAAGACTTCCTCTGTTCAGGCCATTTAACATTTCTTGCAATGCCTCCGCTGTTTCTGAGATTAGGACAATGTCATCTGCAAATCTTAAATGGTTTAGCTTTTCTCCCTCTATGTTCACTCCTTTGTTTTCCCAGTCTAGCTTTCTGAAAATAATTTCTAGGAATGCTGTAAATAATTTTGGTGAAATTGTATCTCGCTGACGCACGCCCTTCGCAATCTTAATTTTTTCCGAGTCCTTATGTAATTCAACTGTACCGGTTCCCTCTTTATATATGTTTTCGAGCAGTTTAAAATGTTCTCATTCACTCCTTGTTCTCGCATTGAATTTATAATTGCTGTGTGCTCCACTGAATCAAAAGCCTTTTCTTAATCAACAAAACGTAAGCACAGTGGTTTACTATATTCTGTAGTTTTCTTAATTAGCTGATTCATTGTGTGTAGATGATCAGTGGTCGAATACCAGCTTCGGAATCCTGCCTGTTCACGAGGTTGGTTTTCCTCCAAAATTGTTGTTATTCTGTTCGTCAGGACTTTAGTGGAGAGTTTGTAAATGACTGATAATAAGCTAATGGGTCGATAGTTACTAAGATCTTTTGAGTCACCTTTTTTGTAGGGTAAAATATCTATTGCTTTTCACCATGTTTTGTTAATTTTTTTCTGTTTTACACAGTGGGTAAACAGTAAATCTGTTACTATTCCATCTTCTCCTGGAGCCTTCCCTCTTTTCATATTTTAAAGACAAATATTTACTTCGTCTGGTGTTACCTCAGGTATTTCACTTGTGTCAACTGAAAAGTTAGCTGTTGGTACTACTGTCTTTGATGCATACAGTTCTTTGTAAAATTCTTCAACTCTCTTCACCATCTTATCTCTGCATTTAATGATTTCACCGTTATTTTTTGTCTTTCAGTGATGTCATTTGTTGCTTTCCTAGTGCCATTTTACTTCGGACCTGTTTCAGATTTATTTCCATTTTTGATGGTTACTTTGATCTGATCCATGTTTCTCTCTCATTTTTTTCTCTGTCTTTTGTTAATAAGCTTATTTAATTCTGCTCGTTCTATTTCGTCTTTCTTTGTTTTTACTTTCATTTCCTTTCGTTTTTTCATAAGCACAAGTGTCTTTTCTGAATACTTCTTGGCTTTGGTTGTATTAGGTTTTCCTACTACCTCCGCTGATTCTCTTAGCACTTTTGTTAGTCTGTCATTCAGCTCATCAATGTCACATTCAGCATAACTTAGAGCCTGAAATCTGTTCCTTATTTCCAACTGAAAGGCTGCTTTGTTTTCGTTTACTATTATTGGGCATATCTTTTTGTCTTTAATCATCTTCTTTCTTTTACTTCTGAAATTGAATCTTGCTGTGCAACCCACCATTCTATGATCACTACCTATATTTACTTTGTTGATAACTGTGACATTTGTAATCGTGTTATTCTTATCTCCTATGATGAAGTCGATTTCATTCTTTGTTTCTCCATTTGGCCTTCTCCAGGTCCACTTTCTTCCTGTTCTTTTGTGGAAGAATGTGTTCATTATTCTCATGTTAAACATTTCTGCAAAATTTACCAGCATTTCTCCTCTTTCATTCCTTTCTCCCACTCCAAATTTTCCCATACATGCTTCTCCATTTTTCGACTTCCCAACTTTTGCATTGAAGTCTCCCATGAGTATAGTATATGTTGTCTTTTCTTCTTCCATAATCTGGGAGATGTCATCATAGCATATTTCTATTTCTTCATCTGGGCTTTGAGAAGTTGGTGCATATACTTGTATTTTTTCCAGGGTATATTTTTTGCACAGTCTAATGAAAACAAATGCTGCTCTGTCAGATACACTGCTGAATTTAACAATGTTGTCTGCAAGATTTTTGTTAATTAGAAATCCTACACCACTAACTCTTTCATTATCCCTTCCTCTGTAGTAAAATAGGTGGCCACTGTCATCGAGCTGAATTACTTTTTCTTCTTTTCTGCGGATCTCACTCAAACCTACAATATCCCAACTAATGTTTTCCAGTTCAGTCATTAGGTTATCAAGTTTGTACTCTTCTGCGAGGCTTCTTACATTGTATGCTTAGATCTTCATCGATTTCAGTTTGTTTAACATCCAAGAGTCTAATTTTCTAACACACTGCCTACTCACTTTCGGTGGCACACTGCCCGTAAGCACAGGAGGCAGTGCGGTTGGACTTTTAGTAGACGATGATCCAACAGGAACGTCCGTCAAATCATTTGCACTATAACTCATGTTTGGTTGGGAGGATTGTGGCAATAATCTCACCTCCATGCCACATAGTTTCTGGTGAGATGTAATTTTTGTGCCACCTTATTCGTTACATTCGGTGGAGCCCTATATGTTTATAGTGGGTCCCATGGTCCGTGTCATCTAAGACGATACCTCGTATATCTACAAGGCCTTCCCCTATCCGCCACCCGGGGACGTGCCAGGTAGCAGTGGGATCCTGCCCCTGGATATATATATATATATATATATATATATATATATATATATATATAAGAACTGAATATATTGAGAGGAAGAAGCACATAACGAGACTAGTGAAGAGGAAAAGGAAGGAAGTAAATGATGATCTTGGAAGAAAATTTAATGCAATTACTCCCAAAATGGGAAGTTTTCTGGAAAGAGGTGCGGAAATGATGTGACAATGGCAAGAAATGTGAAAGTGTGAAGGACGTCAGTGGTAGATTATTAACCCATGGGGATGAAGTAAGGACCACATGGAAAGAATATTTTGATTGTGATGAATGGGAATGAAGAGAGCGAAGCGATTGTTATTATGGCTGATTCTTGGGGTGTTCAGAGAAGGAATGCAGTGCCAGGAAACACGACACTCGCAGAGGTGAAGAACGCTGTAAGGAGGCTGAAAAATGGGAAAGAAGCTGGGATTGATGAGGTGCATGCAGAGATGATTAAGTGTAGTGGAGAGAGAGAAATGAAGTGCTTGTTGGAGGTATGTAAGAAGGCATGGATGAGTGAAACTGTGCCAGTAGAGTAGGAAAAGAGTGATTGTACCCCTGTACAATAATGAAGGTGAGCGAAGCGAGTGCAAGAGTTATCGTGGCATACGGATCTTGACTGTGGTAGGGAAGGTATATGGAAGAATTATTACAAAGAAAGTATGAGAAATATCAGGAGTCCTAGTGAGTGACGAACAGAGTGGCTTTAATAGTAGCAGAGGATGTGTGGATCAAATATTTGTAGTGAGACAGATAGTGGAGATGGCTTGAGAGAAGGACTATAAGGTGTTTATGGCATTTATTTGTTTGGAAAAAGCATACGACAAAGTAGACAGAAAAGGATTGTGGAAGGTTTTGCGCATGTACGGTGTAGATGGTAAGCTGTAAGGTGCTGCGAAGAGTTTTTATGATGGCACTGAGGCATGTGAAAGGGCTCATGGCCTTTGGTTCCTTCTTCCTCGTATAAAAAAAAAAAATGGGCATCTAAGCAAATGGTTCACGATAGGTGTGGGCGTGCGACAAGGTTGTGTGATGCCCTCATGGTTGCTCAGTATGTATATATGGATAGGATGATGAGAGAAGTAAAAATACGAGTAATGGAGAGAGGGATGGAAATATTAATGAATGGTGATGGATGGATTATTTCAGAATTGTTGTATGCTAATGAAGCAATACTACTTGTAAATATCAGACAATAGCTTGGTAGACAAGTCCAGAGTTTTGTAGATGTCTGTGACCGTCGTGCCTTGAGAGTAAATGTAGGAAGGAGTAAAGTGATGGTTACTGAGAGAGAAAGTGACGCCTAATGTGATGTTAGAGTGAATGGAGAGAGACTGGAATTGGTGAGAGAATTCAGATACCAGGGTACAGTGACAGAAAAGAGAGGAAAATGTGCAAAAGAATGGAAAGTAGAGTGACACAGAGAAAAAAAGTAGCTAGTGCTAAGAAGGCCTTGATAAGAAAGAGGCTTGAGTGTTGCAGCTGCGCGAGGCTTGCATGATGGAGTGTTAGTGCCTGCTTTGACATATGAATGTGAGACTATGGTGTGGCATGAAAATGAAAAGTCAAGAGTGAGAGCAGTGGAGATGCGACTGATGAGGAATGTATGTGGAGTACAGTGAGTGAATAGGATCCGGAATAACGTAATTCGTGAAAGATGTTGAGTGAAGATGTCTGTGGACACCAGAATCGAAGAGAATGTACTGAGATAGTATGGTCATGTGGAGAGAATGGATGACAAGAGAGTGGTGAAAAGGGTATATCTGAGCGATTCTGAAGGAGGAAGGAGTCGAGGTAGGCCAAGAAGGTGGAGATATATGGTGGATGAGTGTGTGAGGAAGACATGTATGGAAGTTGGTGAGGCTAGGGGACTGGCATATATATATATATATATATATATATATATATATATATATATATATATATATATATATATATATATATATATATATATATATATATATATATAAACAATAGGTATGTGGCAGGGTCTAATGTTCAGATGTCTGTTGTGCTCCAGTTGTCCAGCTTCTTTCGTATGGTGTGTCAGTGTTTATTCATGCTACCTCAAAACAATTATTTTTATAATCTTGGGAAGGATATGTTGTATTGAAGGAGTTAACCTCTTCATTCAGATAATTTTCATGAAATTCACACTTTCCCACTTGACTATTTTATTCAGCTTGGGTGAGCTTTCAAACCAACAGAGATAGATATCACCTTCATCATTCTTACTGATACTATTGTTCAGCCTTTTAGGGGCGGCCAGAGATTGGGGAAAACATTCTTGCGCATTTGCTTATGCGCTCTTTTAACAGTCGAGAATATTAAGATCCTCTTTAAAAAATGATAAAAAATTTTCACTTTTTGTCGTCTGAGGCCTAACTTCAATATTGCCTTCTTCTTTTTACTGTTGTGTGCTTGCATGAATTGAATCCCTATAACTCCTTTAATGTTATGCTCCTCGTAATGTTAATCAAACATCAGTTTATGGGTATCAAACAAATATCCAGTTTTTGTTCAACATTTCATTTAAACCTGTGCGGGCGAGACCTTTGGTATCCACCTGTGAGAGTCGGGAATTAATTTCTTACAACTGTCACTCACGCTTAGCTTTTTATTGTTTTTCGCAGCTGTTCCTTCCTGCCTCTGATCCTCACTATCTCGCCTCTGTCCCTGAAAGACGAATGCAATTTATTTCTGCGTTTATATAATTCCTCACAACTCTGACCGTCACGAGGCTGGGCACGATGAAAAAATATCAACCCAACTACGCCATATTTTCCAGATCAAGTTTACAAAAACATTCACCAGCTTTGTACGTAACTCTATAATGAGGGAGAATCATATACATGCTTAACACAACCCCTGCCTCCCTCTCTTTATATACCTGTCTGACTCAGCCATTACCTCGTTCTTTTCATATGCATGCCTGACTCCACTCTGCCTTGTCCTTTTCATGTTCCTGCCTTGCCAAACCCTTGGACCACTCTTCATGTGTCTGCCTTACTCTTCATATACCGCATCACTTCATATACTTGTCTCACTTTTCATATCCCTTCATATAACTTTTTCAGTACACTTGCTTCAGTCTTCATATACTGCATCACTCCTCATAAACTTGCCTTACTTTTCATATACCTGTCTCACTTTTGATACACATGTTTCACTCTTCACATACCTGCCCAACATTTGATTTACAGTACCTGCCTCTCTCTTTCAATACCTGTAGCTCATAAAATACCTGCATCACTCTTCATATTCTCGTCTCTTCTCATTATATACCTGCTGCACCCTTCATAGAGGAGATGGAAGGAGCACTTTGAGGATTTGTTGAATGTAGAGAGTGAGAGCAGTGTGAGTATAAGTGGTTGGGGAATGGCTGAGAGAAGAAGAGATGAGAGGAGGGAGGAAGAGATCAGTAGGTCGGAAGTAGTGGAAGCGATGAAGAAGATTAAGCTGGGAAAGGCCCCAGGAATTGATGGAGTGTGTGGTGAAATGCTTAGGAATGGGGGTGAGATTGTTGTGGAGTGGATATGGAAGTTGTGTAGATTGGCTTGGGAAGAGGGAAGGGTTCCAGAGGACTGGAAATCAGGTATAATTGTTCCTCTGTACAAAGGAAAAGGGGAGAGAGAAGTATGTGGTAACCATAGGGGTATTTGCCTTCTTAGTGTGACTGGTAAAATATATGGTAGAATACTCATTGATATGGTTAGGCATATGACAGAGGAGCTAGTTGGAGAAGAACAAGGGGGATTTAGGAATGGAAAAGGGTGTGTAGATCAGATATTTGTTCTAAGATGTTTAGTGGAGAAGTATCTAGAGAAGGGAAGGAAAGTGTATGCTGCCATCATGGACTTGGAGAAAGCTTATGACAGAATAGATAGGCAAGGTATGTGGAAGGTATTAAGAATATATGGAGTGGAGGGGAAATTGTTGAGTGCTGTGAAGAGTATGTACGAGGGAGCTAGGGCTACGGTGCGAATGGATGGTGAGCTGAGTGAGTTCTTGATCTCAATGTGGGACTGAAACAGGGGTGTGTGATGTCTCCATGGCTGTTTAATATACATATGGATGGGGTTGTAAAGGAGGTGCAAGGTAGGGCAGTGGATGTGGGGGTGGCCCTAATGAATGAAGGTGAGATTTGGAAGCTTCCGGTGTAGCTGTTTGCTGATGATACAGTATTGTTGAGTGAAGATGAATGGGAGTTGCAAGGTTTGGTGAATGAATTTGGGACAGTGTGTAGGAGGAGGAAGCTGAAAGTTAATGTAAACAAAAGTAAAGTTATGGTGTTTGAGAGGAATGAAGTCACAGAGTGTGCAGTGAGGTTGGATGGTGAGGATATGGAGAATGTGAGTGCATTCAAGTACTTGGGTAGTGTGATGAGTAAGGATGGAACTTTGGGGGATGAAGTACGTGAAAGGGTACAGCAGGGAAGAAAGGTTGTTGGTACACTGAAAGCAGTGATGAGAAATAGGGAGGTGAGTATGGAAGTTAAGAAGTCACTGCATGATGGTATTGTGATCCCTACCCTGACGTATGGAAGCGAGGCGTGGACCTTGCAAGAGGGGAACAAGTCAAGAGTGAGAGCAGTGGAAATGAGTTACTTGAGAGGAGCATGTGGAGTGACGTGGAGGGACAGGTTGACGAATGAAGAAGTGAAGGAACGTTGTGGGGTAGATGTGGATGTGGTTGAAAAGATTAGGAGAAATACACTGAGGTGGTTTGGACATGTGGAGAGAATGGAGAATGAAAGACTGACTAAGAGGGTGTATGTAGGTGAGGTGGAGGGAGGGAGAGGGAGGGGTAGACCGAGGATGAGGTGGAGGGATGGAGTTGAGAGGTATATGAGGGAGGGGGGGTGAGTTGGGGGGAGGGGAGTCAAATGGTGGGTGACAGAGTGACTTGGAGGCGTTTTGTCTGTGGCCACCCTTTGCGGGATTAGGGCGTCGGGCTGTAGATAGATAGATAGATAGACCCTTCATACACCTGCCTAACCTCCCTTCTCTTTGCTTTCCCTTCTTCCCATACTGTTTTTATAACACACACCCCTCCCTCTTTCTCATTTCCTCTCTACCTGTCAACATTCCCCTCCCTATTTCTCTTTGCCCCACTATCCTACTCACTCCTTTTATTTCCTCTTCTCACCAGGCCTCACCAGCGTCCAATTCATCGCACATTTCCTCTCTGCTTCCCATTACACTTCAACGCATCCCCACCCTTTCCTCTTATCCCCAGCCTCACCAGACTCCAATACATCCCTTTATTTCTCTTCTTCCCACTACCCTTCAACATACACCTCCTCCTGTCTCTTTTCACCACAAACATTTCTTTTCAACTTCCTCCCAACCACTCTCCAACTCATTCCCTTCCCAGTCCTTGCTCCCCTTGCCATCCAACACAATCCCCCTCTCCTTTGCCCCTGCCCAAACGCATCGTTCCCCTTCCTTTCCTTGCATCTCATCCCTCCCCAGCTTCCTTCAACAAACTCCTTTCCCTACCTCTTCCCATCATACTGCAATGTCCTCTCCAATACCCTCATCTCCAACACCCTGCCACACTCGAGCACAATCGTCCTCCACCCAAGCACAGCTGACAGCCGAGCTGTAACTGTGATTAATGTGCAACAATTCACCTGAAGACAATCTATCTATCTATCTATAGCCCGACGCCCTAATCCCGCAAAGGGTGGCAGCAGACAAAACGCCTCCAAGTCACTCTGTCACCCACCATTTGACTACCCTCCCCCCAACTCACCCCCCCCTCCCTCATATACCTCTCAACTCCATCCCTCCACCTCATCCTCGGTCTACCCCTCCCTCTCCTTCCCTCCACCTCACCTACATACACCCTCTTAGTCAATCTTTCATTCTCCATCCTCTCCACATGTCCAAACCACCTCAGTGTATTTCTCCTAATCTTCTCAACCACATCCACATCCACCCCACAACGTTCCTTCACTTCTTCATTCGTCAACCTGTCCCTCCATGTCACTCCACATGCTCCTCTCAAGTAACTCATTTCCACTGCTCTCACTCTTGACTTGTTCCCCTCTTGCAAGGTCCACGCCTCGCTTCCATACGTCCGGGTAGGGATCACAATACTACCTGAAGACAAGCACAACAAAAACTCCTCCTGTCAGTTTGGGGGCGTGTGACGAAAATTGTGGCAAGGGAATTTACTAATATATATTTTCAAGAACTTGACGTAAAGAACTATGCGGTGATATTTGTTTTGGGTCAAGTGCCCTGGGAGACGCAGCCCCTTGAATTATTCATGACCCACGCCTCCTGAAAGTTGACGGATATGTGGCTGGATGCTGTGTCATTTGTTTATTCGAGTGTTATTCTTCAGGTCTTTCTTATACTGAATTTTATGTGATCAGTTATCGGACACAAACACAGTCAGGCACAAAACTGCACGCAGTGTCACTTCTTCCGCTTCTCACTTTCCTTTGATGCCTAATATTTCAAAGCAGTGAGAGCCTTGGTGATATTATTATTATTGTTTTTTTTTATTATTACTACTGCTGTTATTATTATCATTATTATTATTATTATTATTATTATTATTATTATTATTATCATTGTTGTTGTTGTTGTTGTTTTATTACTCCTACTGCTGTTATTATTAGTATTATTGTTATTAGTATTATTAGTATTATTATAAGAGAGAAATGGAGGAGCAGCTAGGTAAATATGATCTGGAGTAGATGGGGGACGTGGAAGTGTGTGGAATATATTCTATCTATCTGTCTATCTATAGGCTGACGCCCTAATCCCGCAAAAGGTGGTCGCAGACAAAACGCTTCCAAGTCGCTCTGTCACCCACCATTTGACTGCCCTCTCCCAAGCTCACTCTCCTTTCCCTCATATATCTCTCAGCTCCATCCCTCCACCTCATCCTCGGTCTTCCCCTCCCTCTCCCTCCCTCCACCTCACCTACATACACCCTCTTAGTCAGTCTTTCATTCTCCATTCTCTCCACATGTCCAAACCACCTCAGTGTATTTCTCCTAATCTTCTCAACCACATCCACATCCACCCCACAGCGTTCTTCCACTTCTTCATTCATCAACCTGTCCCTCCAAGTCACTCCACATGCTCCTCTCATGTAACTCATTTCCACTGCTCTCATTCTTGACTTGCTCCCCTCTAGCAAGGTCCATGCCTCGCTTCCATACGTCCGGGTAGGGATCACAGTACTATCATGCAGTGACTCTTAACTTCCATACGTCCCTCCCTATTTCTCATCAGCGCTTTCAGTGAACCAACAACCTTCCTTCCCTGCTGTAACCTTTCAAGCACTTCATCCCCCAAACTTCTATCCTTACTCATCACACTACCCGAGTGCTTGAATGCACTCACATTCTCCATACCCTCACCATCCAACCTCACTGTGCATTCTGTGAGTTCATTCCTCTCAAGCACAGTAACTTTACTCTTGTTTACAATAACTTTCAGCTTCCTCCTCCTACACACTGTCCCAAATTCCTTCACCAAACCTTGCAACTCCCATTCATCTTCACTCAACAATACAGTATCATCAGCAAACAGCAACACCGGAATCTTCCACATCTCACCCTCATTCATTAGAGCCACCCCCACATCCACTGCCCTACCTTGCACCTCCTTTACAACCCCATCCATGTATATATTAAACAGCCACGGAGACATCACACATACCTTTTTCAGTCCCACATTTAGATCAAAGAACTCAATCAGCTCACCATCCACTCGCACCGTAGCCCTAGCTCCCTCGTACATACTCTTCACAGCACTCAACAATTTCCCCTCCACTCCATATATTCTTAATACCTTCCACATACCTTGCCTATCTATTCTGTCATAAGCTTTCTCCAAGTCCATGAAGGCAGCATACTCTTTCTTTCCCTTCCCTAGATACTTCACCAAACATCTTAGAACAAATATCTGATCTACACACCCTTTCCCCTTCCTAAATCCCCCTTGTTCTTCTCCAACTAGTTCCTCTGTTATATGTCTAACCCTATCAATGAGTATTCTACCATATATTTTTCCAGTCACACTAAGAAGGCAAATACACATACTTCTCTCTTCCCTTTTCCTTTGTATCGCCAAATCGCTTCCTGTATACCAGGAAAACACTTACTGCACTGGGTGGTATCTATATACCCTAACTTTCTTGTACCTTGCGTGTCAGATAAGCAACGAAGTGGGTTAGTGGGGCGTTAGTGTCCCGCCCTGTAAAATAACACGCTAACACTCTAGACAGAGAGAGAGAGAGAGAGAGAGAGAGAGAGAGAGAGAGAGAGAGAGAGAGAGATTGACCCTGACGAACCACCAGTTGACTAATGACTGGAGGAGGGATAATTTGAGGATGGCAACAGGGAATGTTATTACATGCACTTATAATAAAAGGACACACCACCAAAACCCGCTGCAGTGGTACGCTGCGGCTTGTATAGCAACAATTGCTAAAACTGAAATTATAAGAAGTAATGCAACATATAAGAGGGAATTTCACCTCCTTTCACTACTAAATGTCTCACTTAAACTGATTTGTTATATAATGACGTAGCCAAAGTAAAATATTCAGGACACCAGAGTAGAGAAGAGATAAATCTTGTATGTTCTCTGTGTAATACACGTACCTCAAACCATGTATTCCTCTGTTCTTTCAGTTTCACTTTGCCGTATATTTTGGCAACTCTTACCTATTTTCTTAGGATACTTTTCCCTTTACTCAAAGCCACTTTAGTTTGTAGCATATGCTTCATCATATTCTCTTAGTGTTCCCTTCGTTTCTTTCCCACGCCATCCGTCCTTCTGGGTCTCGTACTCAGTGTATTATCTTAGCTCTGTCCTCTTTTTTTTCTCTGCCACCATACCAGCAAATCTTGACCAAAATGCTTCATTTCCCAAAAACCGATTTTTTGTTTACTTTTTATTTCAGCGACATCTTCCCTTCGTCAGCTATCGTCTCAACCTCTTAGCTTTCCTCCCATCTTCCTCTTTTCATTTGATGTGCTACCTTTAGCAGAACTCAGCCAACCCCTCAGGTCCCCCCCCCCCTTCCTATGTCTCTGTTAATCAATCTCTCTCTCTCTCTCTCTCTCTCTCTCTTCCAATCATTTGGCAGATCACCTCAGCCTCTTAGGTCTCCTCTTCCCCTTTTTTCAGCGCCATTATTTTTTTTCCCTCCCCCACCCCCTTTACTGACTCTATACACCCACATTGGTGTCTGCCGCCTCAAGTTACAGATATTTTATGAATGGAGGACGCCAGTAATCTGGTGTTTGGATTATTATGTTTTTATTCATTTATTTTTCCTCCCTCTGTTCTGTTATTAAAAAAAAAAAAAAAAAAGCTCTCTCCCACTGCCTTATTGTCTTTTCTCCTCCTCCTTCCCACAAATTCGCTACCTGAGCCTCCCCATCACTGCTCCCTTTCTCTCTCCCTCGTCCATATCCCTCGTTTTTTTCTCATCAGTACTTGATTTCTTTCCTTGTTATCCTCTGATCTTCCACTGACACTGTCCATCCTTCATTATCTTCACCCTTTCTCGTCCCACTTCTCTTTTACCTCAACATTTTGGAAGGTGGCTGTGGTGGAGTAGATACAGCAGGCGGCTGCTGTCCGCAAGGACCAGAGGCTGATCTTAAGCTGGGGCGGGGAACTGATTATATACTTCACTTTCCCCTCTTAACGTCACCTGCCTTCAGGCTCGCTTCTTTCACTGATTATATTTTCCCAATTTACTCCTCTTATGAGCTCTCTGACTGTTTTCTGTCCCTCTTTCTCCCACTTTTACTTTCTAGCCTGTTCCCTTTTGGAGCGGCGGTGTATTTATAAATTTTAATTTATTCATTTACTTATTTACTTGATTGCAAAGTTTTATATGAGGGTGTAGGGGATGGGGGATATTTCATTATACTCATATAACTTTACTGGATTGGGATCACTGCTGACAAACTATAACATCTGCAGTTTAGTGAGCCTCTTCAAAAGCCAATATAGTGGCATGGAGAGACCAAGAATAAGATAAAAATAACGTCCTTGGGCTGACGGTCTTGGGTTATTTTTGCACCCTTTCTTTTCAGGTTTTCTGCTTAAAAACTCTGTGTCTGTTTCACAATACTACCTTCGTACGCACTGTTCCTGCTACTCCCTCAAGCTTTCTCTTTCAGTACAAAGAACTCCCGATATTTTTTCTACAGTCATTTCTCTGTTCATCGTCTCCTTACTGTCAGACCAATTTTTCTCCTTGATACTACTTTCTTTGTTACTCTCAATTTCCATCTCATTCGGGACAGGTAAATCTCCCAGTATCCCATTTAATAACATTGTTATGGGTACTCATATCATTTCTTTCTCTTACATTATTTTTCCATATTCTCCTTTCATCCCTTTTAAAGCAGAAAACTATTCATATGTAATTCTAACCACTTCTGCCACTGTTATTCAGTTATCTATATATCTCTTTCGCTTCAGTCCTCGAGGATCACTCCTGTCTATATTGCCCATTTTCCCCGTTGTTTTTGAAGTAGAATATTCTCCCTTTATCCCCAGCCAACTTTCCTTATTTATATTCCAGTATTTTGCCCTCTGGATATCTATTTCCTTTCGCAGACCATTCCTTTTTCGAATGTCTTCCTTTCCTATTTCTCACTCATTCTCATCCATTACAGCAGATCACCTCTGTGTATTTTTATTGCTACTGTTATTGTTGCCAGACCTCCCACATCCCGATCTAGGAATGCAGTAGTCTCCGAATCACTTACTGTAACAGGGGAGCCCAGTGCCCGTCAGCCAGGCCCAGCACCGGCACCATCAATGCAGTGTACACGTGAGCATCGTGTTTACAGCCCCGAGATGTATAAAATATATGACTAAAATATTGTATACATGTCACAAGACCAATGGCTAGAAGGACAAGTAAATGGAGGGAAACAAATGTGTAACATTTTTCAGCCTGTAGATATCTAGCATTCTATACAACCCAGACATCTGTGTGTGTGTGTGTGTGTGTGTGTGTGTGTGTGTGTGTGTGTGTGTGTGTGTGTGAGTGAGAGAGAGAGAGAGAGAGAGAGAGAGAGAGAGAGAGAGAGAGAGAGAGAGAGAGAGAGAGAGAGAGAGAGAGAGACTAAAACTTAATGGGAAAACAATAACTGTTCCACCCCCTGCCTCTCTTCTTCGCCCAATCCCTCCTAATAAATGTCATTCATTTGTATGAAATATATATTTCTATTTAGCTGAATTGTGCCTGTTGGAGGGTCCGGCTAGTATAGTCTACGCTTTATAAGTAAATCAATATGTTCCGGTCTCTTATATACCGATTCCCTAGAGTATTCCTGTCTCTTTACAGTAAGTCCCGTTGTCCCCCCCTCCTCTCTCTCTGTTTGCTTTCTTTTCAGAACAGCAAGCTCTCTATGTATTCTTTTCACTTTATCTTCATTTAACTTTTTCATTTTCCTTCTTTGCTGATCATTTCCTATTTTTGTATCTTCGTTTCCCTGTTTTCCCTCCTTCATTCCCATTCAGTACATCAAACTTATGTATCACTTACAAATACCATTATTGTAGATATACTCCTGCATCCTGAGTTTCTGTTCCATAGTTTTCCTCGCACATCATTTCTTTTTCATGTTTGTTCCTCTCCCAGTTATCCCTTCCTTCACGTTAAACCTTTACCACCCCTGTCACGTAAAGGGGTGCGCGTAATTCCTGGCAGTGGCGCATAACTCTCGCTCAAGAGCCTTCAGAACAGTCGCGTAGAGATATTTTACTTCTAACTCTCATAGGAAAGTTACTATTCATCATTTTGAAGATGAAGAGTTTTGCTCTGTCATGCATTGTTCAAAAAGACAATATATACAAAATGAAATGTAAAAAAGGGGAGAAGTTAGCTGACATGCTAAAGTTTTACATTTTCCTTTAATAAAGGGAAAAAAAAAAACTTCAAGAAATATTTTTTGCTTCAGTACGTAGCAGGATAAATTTCCTACCCAATAATGCATTATTTGTTGTATTTTCTTCAATAATAACGCAGTATATATACAAGAGAAAAAGGGGCATATGTGTTCAGCGGGAGGTCAAGAGGTGTACACGCTACCTATGAGGAATCTCACACCACACTGACCCAAGTAAAACAAGTGAGCACACACGCACCAGCAGTGGCAGGCTTAGCTCCGTCCGCTTTTGCCCGTCATCCAACAAAAATGACGACTCCCTAAATATGTCCTTAGAGATTACATGGGATGACGGGCAATGTCGTCATACTGACGTCAGAGGTTGACAAATGCATGACGGCCCAGCCCGTCATCGGTATGTTTATGAGCTACTTGTAGTGTCCTTAACCATTTTGCTTCTTTTGTCTCTTCACTTACTTTCCCCGCAGTTGATTCCTTTCTCCTTCGCCCCCTTACTTTATTGCAGCTTGCATCTGAAACACCGGCCATGGCAACTCAGGGCACCACCACACTCCCAGGAGGAGACTACGGAGGGGTATACGGCGCGCGCCACGTCCATGCAGTACAGACATAAGTCCCACTAGGCCGCACTTCCCTATTCCTTGGAATGCGCCCAGTGCAACCACCCCAGTCCAAGTGCACTACCTTTCGGCCGAGATAGCCTTCACCAGGATCGGGGTGGAGCTGAAAAATCAGCTCCAAGCAGCACCCCAGTGATGGTCAGTAGCCACGCAAAACAAGAGACGGCCTGTAGCCACTCCAACGAACAGGAGGCGGCCTGTAGCCGCCCTGACACAAAGGCGACAGTCTCTAGCTGCGCCCTTCTGATGGCCGGTAGCCGCACACAAAAAAAGACAACGGCCTGTAGCTGTGTCCCAAAAGAGGAGAAGGCCTGTAGCTGCTCTGACAGGTGCTGCTCAAACTCCCTGCAGAACCCGTGACGGCCTGTTGCCACACGTGGGGAGAGAACGGTACGCCCCCTCTCCTTCTGCAGTTGCCCCGGAGGGCACGACACCAGTGACGGCCTGTAGCCACGCCAGTATGCAGGAGATGGCCTGTAGCCGCTCTTCGTCTGCGGTTCCATCAGGGAGTCAGGCCCCGGTGATGGCCAGTAGCTGCACTGACAGTGAAGGGACGGCCTGTAGCCGTCCTCCGTTTGTTGCCCAAGGAAACTCGGCAACGGCCAGTAGCTGCACCGGGGAGGGACGCCAGAGTCCCTCGCCCCCTGTGACTCTGCAACGTGAGGGTGACCTGCAATAAGCCCTGCCTGACAGAGGGAGAGCAGGCCGCCTCTCTGTCCACCCAGACCAAGGCAACCTCCAGGAGGAGGACTTCCACCCCGAGGACTGGTGGAGAGGCCCGGTGTTATCCCCCGGGTTATTCTCCATCCAGTTGGCCCCCGAGGAGAACCCCCACCTGATAGACTCCTGCTGGGAGGAACTCCGCAGTCCCACCCTGACAGCAGCGCAGCAGGAAGGAGACAACAGCTGACAGGCCTTCGAGGTCGCCCACAGGACTCCAGGGCGAGACCTCTCCCCTCCGCGATGAAGGTGGCACCCTTCCTCCACCAGGTGCCAAAGGGAGCCCCTCTAGAACTTGTTCGGCCTTAGCCCTGAGGGCCAGACCCCAGTCCCCAGCCCCGACAGTGAGGGACGCTTCACCACGCCCAGCCCGAGCCCTCGACGAGAAATGACGCCCCTGCGAGTTGTCCCGTGGCAGCGGGACGAAAGGACTCCTGAAGGGACTCCACCTGCTCCAGGCCGACCACTGTGAGTCCCCAGGCCTTCCCCCTTCCCCTTTGCCCGACCAGTGATTATGACACATAGTTCCCACAGACAGTAAGAGAGGCAGAGACTGTGCAGTGTATGCGAATAGTGAAATCCAGTGCCATGATAAAAGACTCTCGTGACAGTGTATATCCACCTTGAGCAAAACGAGAGGCAAAACTTAGTGTCATCGTAATAACTCTGTGACAATGCCTATCCACCGTGTGTAAATCCAGTGACAGTATACATATATATTGTAAATCAAGGAATAGAGTCAGAGTCAGATTAAGGACTCTTGAACTGCCCTGCGCACAGCAAAACCTATATTTTACCCTCTCACTGTGAAACGAGCCTCACGTACAAGGACTGTGAAAACTGAATTGCCTCTTTACCCAGACTAAGCCCATTGCCTACCTAGTATCCTGCATGATATTCGGGACCCATCTCCCAGCCTGTGTATTAACTTTGTTTAGCATATCGTGTGTATTGTCTTCCCGTTCTATGGCAGAGAATTTGTTAATATACGTGTAAGGTTGTTGTCCTGTGTTTTTATGCCCTGTTCCTCTCATACTGTGTCTAAGCTCCGGTCTAGAAAGGGGACTCCGTTGCACCCTAGGCATTCTTAGGGAGGGAAGCCGACCTAAAAACTCCTAGCATAACAGCTTCATTGTTGAGGGTTGATAATTCAGTCTTTATCATCTTTACTACTGGTGTAAATGTTATACCAGTATCATTCCTTCCCTCTCCTTTGTTTCCTTTATCTTAGACCATTAGTTTCTCCTTACCTTCCTTTCCTTCACCTTCCTCCTTTCATGCTCGCTTCAGCACATTCTTCCCTGCATATTCTTCACTATTATTGTTACCTTTCTTTCTCATACTTGTTGTTTCACTCGCCCGTTTCCGTCCTTGCGATACATTTCTCCTGCATTTTCTTCTTATCATACCGGTAACATCCCTGTCTTTCTTGATATACATATATTCTCGTCTCGTTTACTTCTTTAGTTCAATAACGTGTGCTTTTGTTTTCTTATATATTTCTGTTATTTCCAGATGACATTAATCATTTTCCTAGGGACTTCTCTAAATGCAGTAATTAGATATTTTCATCTTTACCACTTCACTACGCAAGGGATTTCCCAGGCTAAATACAAACTGAAGTAAGTAGCAAGGGTAAGCCAGTACAATACAAACTGAAGTAAGTAGCAAGGGTAAGCCAGTACAATACAAACTGAAATAAGTAGCAAGGGTAAGCCAGTACAATACAAACTGAAGTAAGTAGCAAGGGTAAGCCAGTACAATACAAATTGAAGTAAGTAGCAAGGGTAAGCCAGTACAATACAAACTGAAGTAAGTAGCAAGGGTAAGCCAGTACAATACAAACTGAAGTAAGTAGCAAGGGTAAGCCAGTACAATACAAACTGAAGTAAGTAGCAAGGGTAAGCCAGTACAATACAAACTGAAGTAAGTAGCAAGGGTAAGCCAGTACAGTACATCATTTGATTCAAAGGAATATGTGACTTTTATCCTTCTCTCATTAATAGTCATTCTCCCTTCCACCTGCTTCACATTATCCTTCAATACTCCCAATCTCCCTCCCTTGATTTTATACTGTTATCAAACTTTTCATGTTTATTTTCAAACCTACATTAGTTACCCCTCCATCCACCCAGTTTTACATTCACGCTGTCTATTATTTCATCACCAACACCCTTCCAAACACCAAATCTCATTCCCTTGTTTCGCCGTCACTTCTTCCCTTCCACGTTGTTTTCCATATATTTTCACAACTTTTATCTCACTTTCATATCTTCTTACACAGTAAGTTATCCTCTATCCATCCTGTTACATTTCGTTTTTATTCATTTTCATTTTTATCCCTTTCAATGTCTTTCGCAACGTTCTTCTCTTCCCTCTTCGTCCTTCCTCCAGGTGTACTTATATTCCTCCATAAAAAGATATTAAAACCATTGTTCTGTCATTATTTCCAACCTCTCAGTATTTATTAACCCTCTTTTTCTCGTCGATATCTTCGCTCCTTCTCTGTTCGTATTTCTTCCATCTATCCACTTCTGTTTCCTTGCTCCTTCATTATTCCTTTCGGTTTTGATTTCAGTCATTCTCCATTACATCTCATATTTCCTTCTGTCCTGCATTATTCCCTCTTTTCCCGTTTCGTCCCGTCTTACTTAATTTTTATCCCCCCCCCCCTCTGTATCGTTCTCATATCCTTTCTTGCTCATCTTTCCTCCTAACACGTCATTACATCTCTTTATCCATATTTATTCTCCATTATTTCTGCCCACTTTCTTTCCCGTATGACTTCAGTGCCGCAACGCTCCGCAGCACACAATGCCGCCCGTCTCAGCGTCGCGCAACAAGGGGGAAATATCGCCTATTTACCTGCGTCCCGTCTCTCTAATTACCCAAATACGCGACCGCCAGGGTTTAAATACATGCCGCGGAGAGCGTATTATGAGCGTCGGTGTATTACGAGGAGTATTATGAGACCATTACGCCGCTTTGGGGGCTTCCACAAACGTCACCTGGCATGAGAAATTTTGACCCGACCTGAGTTTACTGTCGGTATTTAAGCCTCGTGAAGCAGGCAAAAATTTCCACAAAGGAAACAATTATGGAGAGACTACGAGAAAGGGAAGGGCAGAGCAACATGTGAAACTGTGTATGATGTGTACGTCTCAGCCTAAGCTGTATCTCATGATGTGTGTGTGTGTGTGTGTGTGTGTGTGTGTGTGTGTGTGTGTGTGTGTGTGTGTGTGTGTGTGTGTGTGTGTGTGTGTGTGTGTGTGGTGTGTTTTGAGTTTATGATAATCACTACATCCAAAACCACTCTTTCATTCATACATGAGGAAGAAATAAGTCAGAAACTATAGCATGAATGCACAGAATGAAATGAACCATGCAGCTGTTCTTTAGTTAGTCAGACCATTAAAATGTTCAGCAAGGACTGGGTAACAAGTGAAACTGTCTAAACTATTTGCGCCGTGGCGTAACTGCATCTCAGTGTGTTTGGGAAAGTGTTCCAAGAGCCTAGCACTTCTCTGAACATTTCATATTGTGTTTCTGCTGTCACCTCAGTATTTTACTCAGCTTGGGAGAGACTTTTCGAACTTGGAAAAATATATTCAGATATCAGTGTCTAAATTTTACCGTCGCCACAAAATGAAGCGACCCACATAGTTCTTCACAACAGCTGTCCTGAGCTGTATAAAATCGTTTGTTTATTACAAGACTTAACTATTAATAGACGTCAGAATGGTGAAGGGCTTTGTGCCCATATAGTAACCCTCTCACGGTCACACCTGCTCTCATATTCATTCCAGCTAACGCCAGACAAACTCTGTTCAGCGGAACGTGAGCACAGGTGACGAAGGATGTTGATACTGCCCACCAAGAGTCATCTCGTAATGTCTTCCTTCTTGTTTTATTCTAGACGACGTCAAACGACTTTATGCATTAGACAGTGGGTACCTGAGTTATCATGACTACCTCCATACGAGATTATTTCAGTTTGAAATAAATTTTCTGGTGCAGAAGGCAATAACTCATCCATTAATTCCATCAGGGCGTCTTGCTTTCCATCTTTGATCTTCCTCAAACAAAATAATTTTAATTCAGCTCAGGACAGGCCTCCAATACTGAAGGAGTTTAGAATCAGATCCTTAAGCTCCCTTTCATTTTGTCTTATTATTTTTGTTGTTGATCCTTAATGGTGCTAACGCCGAATTACGAGTAAAGATTCTTTTATGTGTGTCTTACCCTAGTAGTTGTGTGTGTGTGTGTGTGTGTGTGTGTGTGTGTGTGTGTGTGTGTGTGTGTGTGTGTGTGTGTGTGTGTGTGTGTTCAGGTACACTGTAAATCTTTTTGTGCAAGGAATGAACCTGAAATGAAGTGTGGACTGACAGTGTTTGTGTGTGGCCTTGCATTTTAGTCTGGTGTTAGCATCTGCGTGGGGAAACGGACTGCGTTGGCTGTGAACCTGAACGTGTGTTTGCAGTCAGCGTTGCGTGCACCGATGTGCGATTTTATTTTATGAAAAAATTAAACATCCAGACCTTAAATAATGTAAAATATGCCATTTCTAAAGGAAAACAATGAAGCCATAATTAGATCCATTCAAGATGCTTACTACTGTATGCAGTTGCATAAAGCTTTCTCTTACTGTTTCACATTTGTGTAGTATCATATGAAAAACTATGAATAAAGTAAGTGCAGGATTGCATGTACCGCTGCTTGCAGGACTGCGTGTAACTTTGCACGGGTGAGGCATGGAGGGGAAGGGGGTCGTCAGACAATGCATATTCATGGATGCAAAACTAGAGAGGATAAGGGAGCAGAGGTAAACACCGGGACAAGACCAGTGTTCCCCCCATACAGTAACAGTCAGGCGGGATGGGGCTGAAAGACGGGCCTCCCATACAGCACAATTTCATCCTCCTTCCCTTATCATTGAATGATCCCGAATCAAATATGTGTGGCGACGGGAGCTGGAAGTATTGTCACTGGGAATAAGGCAGGATAAAACTCGAAGGTGACTATTGAAGGAAATGAGGTAACACACACACACACACACACACACACACACACACACACACACACACACACAGTACAATGAGGAAAAGAAATTGTGTGAAAGGCTGGATTTAAAAAAAATATAGAATGGCACGAAGGACACTGGAAGGATAAAAAAGAAGGATGTAAAAAGAGATAAAACAGTAAGAGATAAAGACAATGACTCAAATAACAGCTCGAAAAACTTCGATTGGCCAGCTACTTCACACGAGACACCCTGAGGGCAATGTTCTGGTGTGTACACAGTTGTCAACAGTAGCCTATAACTTGATGGTCTCCGGATCACAGGCTCGGATATAGGCCGTATTTGTATCTGGCTTTGGAGATTATGGAAAGTTTATTCACACAAAGCATCTATAGAATCCCAGTGACTATTACTGATGCAAGCTGTGTCAGCACTAAACAGATTAACAAAGCATACACAAAGGAAGTTAGGTGTATGCAGGAAGAAAATATTGTTAAGGAAGAAGCATTAAGAAGTATCCTTTTCTCACGAGAATACAGCCAGTAGCCTTCAGTTCCTTCAGTGAGGATATCGGATTGAGCCCAAGCCCTTCACGCCGGAGGACGTGATTCTCAAATTTATTTTTGCAACTACAATATTTTAATTGGTTTTTGAGCACAATAAACATGACGTTGGTTAATAAAGACTATCTAACCCTTCTCGTTCTCAGCGTCTCTGCTGACTACACTCGACTGCAGCCAAAAGTAATGATAATATTAACAACAACAACAATAATAATAATAATAATAATAATAATAATAATAATAATAATAAGATGAGATAATAATAATGATAATAATAATAATAATAATAATAATATTAATAATAATAATAATAATAATAATAATAAGAAGAAGCAGAAGAAGAAGAAGAAGAAGAAGAAGAAAAGAAGACGAAATGGTTTTGGATGTAGTGATTATCATAAACTCAAAACACACCACACACACACACACACACACACACACACACACACACACACACACACACACACACACACACACACACACACACACACACATCATGAGATACAGCTTAGGCTGAGACGAACACATCATACACAGTTTCACATGTTGCTCTGCCCTTCCCTTTCTCGTAGTCTCTCCATAATTGTTTCCTTTGTGGAAATTTTTGCCTGCTTCACGAGGCTTAAATACCGACAGTAAACTCAGGTCGGGTCAAAATTTCTCATGCCAGGTGACGTTTGTGGAAGCCCCCAAAGCGGCGTAATGGTCTCATAATACTCCTCGTAATACACCGACGCTCATAATACGCTCTCCGCGGCATGTATTTAAACCCTGGCGGTCGCGTATTTGGGTAATTAGAGAGACGGGGACGCAGGTAAATAGGCGATATTTCCCCCTTGTTGCGCGACGCTGAGACGGGCGGCATTGTGTGCTGCGGAGCGTTGCGGCACTGAAGTCATACGGGAAAGAAAGTGGGCAGAAATAATGGAGAATAAATATGGATAAAGAGATGTAATGACGTGTTAGGAGGAAAGATGAGCAAGAAAGGATATGAGAACGATACAGAGGGGGGGGGGGATAAAAATTAAGTAAGACGGGACGAAACGGGAAAAGAGGGAATAATGCAGGACAGAAGGAAATATGAGATGTAATGGAGAATGACTGAAATCAAAACCGAAAGGAATAATGAAGGAGCAAGGAAACAGAAGTGGATAGATGGAAGAAATACGAACAGAGAAGGAGCGAAGATATCGACGAGAAAAAGAGGGTTAATAAATACTGAGAGGTTGGAAATAATGACAGAACAATGGTTTTAATATCTTTTTATGGAGGAATATAAGTACACCTGGAGGAAGGACGAAGAGGGAAGAGAAGAACGTTGCGAAAGACATTGAAAGGGATAAAAATGAAAATGAATAAAAACGAAATGTAACAGGATGGATAGAGGATAACTTACTGTGTGAGAAGATATGAAAGTGAGATAAAAGTTGTGAAAATATATGGAAAACAACGTGGAAGGGAAGAAGTGACGGCGAAACAAGGGAATGAGATTTGGTGTTTGGAAGGGTGTTGGTGATGAAATAATAGACAGCGTGAATGTAAAACTGGGTGGATGGAGGGGTAACTAATGTAGGTTTGAAAATAAACATGAAAAGTTTGATAACAGTATAAAATCAAGGGAGGGAGATTGGGAGTATTGAAGGATAATGTGAAGCAGGTGGAAGGGAGAATGACTATTAATGAGAGAAGGATAAAAGTCACATATTCCTTTGAATCAAATGATGTACTGTACTGGCTTACCCTTGCTACTTACTTCAGTTTGTATTGTACTGGCTTACCCTTGCTACTTACTTCAGTTTGTATTGTACTGGCTTACCCTTGCTACTTACTTCAGTTTGTATTGTACTGGCTTACCCTTGCTACTTACTTCAGTTTGTATTGTACTGGCTTACCCTTGCTACTTACTTCAGTTTGTATTGTACTGGCTTACCCTTGCTACTTACTTCAGTTTGTATTGTACTGGCTTACCCTTGCTACTTACTTCAGTTTGTATTGTACTGGCTTACCCTTGCTACTTACTTCAGTTTGTATTGTACTGGCTTACCCTTGCTACTTACTTCAGTTTGTATTGTACTGGCTTACCCTTGCTACTTACTTCAGTTTGTATTTAGCCTGGGAAATCCCTTGCGTAGTGAAGTGGTAAAGATGAAAATATCTAATTACTGCATTTAGAGAAGTCCCTAGGAAAATGATTAATGTCATCTGGAAATAACAGAAATATATAAGAAAACAAAAGCACACGTTATTGAACTAAAGAAGTAAACGAGACGAGAATATATGTATATCAAGAAAGACAGGGATGTTACCGGTATGATAAGAAGAAAATGCAGGAGAAATGTATCGCAAGGACGGAAACGGGCGAGTGAAACAACAAGTATGAGAAAGAAAGGTAACAATAATAGTGAAGAATATGCAGGGAAGAATGTGCTGAAGCGAGCATGAAAGGAGGAAGGTGAAGGAAAGGAAGGTAAGGAGAAACTAATGGTCTAAGATAAAGGAAACAAAGGAGAGGGAAGGAATGATACTGGTATAACATTTACACCAGTAGTAAAGATGATAAAGACTGAATTATCAACCCTCAACAATGAAGCTGTTATGCTAGGAGTTTTTAGGTCGGCTTCCCTCCCTAAGAATGCCTAGGGTGCAACGGAGTCCCCTTTCTAGACCGGAGCTTAGACACAGTATGAGAGGAACAGGGCATCAAAACACAGGACAACAACCTTACACGTATATTAACAAATTCTCTGCCATAGAACGGGAAGACAATACACACGATATGCTAAACAAAGTTAATACACAGGCTGGGAGATGGGTCCCGAATATCATGCAGGATACTAGGTAGGCAATGGGCTTAGTCTGGGTAAAGAGGCAATTCAGTTTTCACAGTCCTTGTACGTGAGGCTCGTTTCACAGTGAGAGGGTAAAATATAGGTTTTGCTGTGCGCAGGGCAGTTCAAGAGTCCTTAATCTGACTCTGACTCTATTCCTTGATTTACGATATATATGTATACTGTCACTGGATTTACACACGGTGGATAGGCATTGTCACAGAGTTATTACGATGACACTGAGTTTTGCCTCTCGTTTTGCTCAAGGTGGATATACACTGTCACGAGAGTCTTTTATCATGGCACTGGATTTCACAATTCGCATACACTGCACAGTCTCTGCCTCTCTTACTGTCTGTGGGAACTATGTGTCATAATCACTGGTCGGGCAAAGGGGAAGGGGGAAGGCCTGGGGACTCACAGTGGTCGGCCTGGAGCAGGTGGAGTCCCTTCAGGAGTCCTTTCGTCCCGCTGCCACGGGACAACTCGCAGGGGCGTCATCTCTCGTCGAGGGCTCGGGCTGGGCGTGGTGAAGCTCCCTCACTGTCGGGGCTGGGAACTGGGGTCTGGCCCTCAGGGCTAAGGCCGAACAAGTTCTAGAGGGGCTCCCTTTGGCACCTGGTGGAGGAAGGGTGCCACCTTCATCGGGGAGGGGAGAGGTCTCGCCCTGGAGTCCTGTGGGCGACCTCGAAGGCCTGTCAGCTGTTGTCTCCTTCCTGCTGCTGTCAGGGTGGGACTGTGGAGTTGCTCCCAGCAGGAGTCCATCAGGTGGGGGTCCTCCTCGGGGGCCAACTGGATGGAGAATAACCCGGGGGATAACACCGGGCCTCTCCACCAGTCCTCGGGGTGGAAGTCCTCCTCCTGGAGGTTGCCTTGGTCTGGGTGGACAGAGAGGCAGCCTGCTCTCCCTCTGTCAGATATTTAGTGTAGACACAGACTACCACAGTACACACGACTTTTAAACACCGAAAAACTTTTCCCTGGTTATGGGGGAAAATACTACTACACATTTCCTACATGTTATAAAAGGCGACAAAAAGGGTGGTGAATGGGGCCTGGTTCTGGGGTGAGCGTAAGTAAATGAGAATGAGGCTCAGACTGCCGTGTCTGAATGAGTGTGGATGTAATAATAATTGAGATATTATCTTTATTTGCCGTGCAAAACAACAGGCATAAACTTAATAACCTGTTCCTTATGGCCCATCCGGCCGCCTACGTGCCTTACGCGCCACTCTGACACTAATACTCACCGTCCATATTGAATGCATGATAGACCAGACTAATTTAGGACTGGTATAATGCTATTAGCGGGGGTGTTTCTGTGTAATTGGTGAAGTAAGTATTGCCGTTTAATTAGGCTGTGAGATAATTCGTGTGTTTTAAATGACAATTGATATATCAAAGCAGAGAGAGACAAGGTGAAAGGAATGTGAGAAGAGGTGCTTTGAGATGCAAGGGAAAAACGTCTGGGATGAATGATAGAGTAAGAGCAAAGGTTGGCATTGTAGTATTGATGAGACGTGAGGTGTGAGACGGTGTTTGTGAAGGGGGGGGAGGGGATGATATTGCAAGACTGATTCAGCGTAAAGGTGAAAGTACTGTAGCTAATGATGAGTGCATGACAGTCTTGTTGTTGTTGTTGTTGTTGTTGTTCATGAACCCCAGTCTGTCTAGCTCAGCAGACTCATCGACCAGAGGCAAGCAACAGCCCCTGGAGGGTCGTTCCATGCAGTCAAGTGATGTTCCCTTGTGTGTTGACAGTGCATTGCCAAGGCAAGGCGCGGCTAAAAGTATGGAGGTTTGGTTCCCGGCTGGATGCCGCTTTTGCGTCTCTACACCTAGTTAACAGGGGAACTACAGCTGGCTCCACTACATACCGTGATCTGGTTATATGGCTAACACCCAGCACTGTAAATGATTTTCTGAGTTACAGGAAACCATCAGACTTGTCACTCTGTGTAGAGTCACCTGAAGTGGAAAGAAGAGTTACAAAAAAAAAAAAAAAAAAAGGAATGGTGGAAGTAAGCAAGGAAGGAAGGAAGGAGGGACTAATCAGTAACCAGCACAAAGCCATAAATGGGCTATACTGGTATGGCACTAAGCCTGGTGTTGAAGTGGTTTTCGTGATGAAGCAGTTTAGTGATGAAACGGTTTAGCGTTAAAGCATAGGGAGGAGCGGAGGAAGGGTCGGTGTCAATGGGAGGTCCTTAAACTATCCATGTTATAAAACCAAACATATAACCTGATAGGAGTTGAGGGAAAATGAAGGCCGGAAGAAACAAGGAAATATCAAGAAGAGAGATGGGGCAGAAGAGAGGGAGGCCACAGTAAGGAGAAAAATACTGGAAACAAAAAAGACTTCTTTTAGTCGCCTCTTACGACAGGCAGGGATGCTGGTGACGCATTCTTTCTTCCCCTCCCCAGGAGATTAAAAAAAAATAAGAAGTAGGAAGAGAGGAGAGCAATACAGAAACAGAATCGTAAAGGTGAAGGAAGCACTTAGCAACTCTGCATCAAGTGACTGGACAATGGCTGCCACCAGCTACCACTAGGATGACAGTGTACTCGTATATAGAAGAAGCGACGAGAGAAGTGTAGAGAAAAGGGTAAGGATAAGAACTGTGTGCGTCTTTGTGTGTGTGTGTGTGGACGCGTTTCCAAACCACCCAGGAGGTAGCGTCGTGGCTCGTATTTAATTTAGTGGTGTCCCTGCCCTGACCTGACCTGCCAGGAGGGGTCAGGTTAGGGCAGGCCTAGTCCACCGGGTGCAGGCAGTGTTGCCACTACTGCTACCCAACCTACTCTGACCTAACAAACCCAACATTACCAAATTTAGTTGAAGCTTCTGAACTCAGACTGATGAAATGACTTTACTGAAGTTAATTGACTTACCTTATAGTCGAGTTGCCGCCCTTATAATTCCGTTATGAGACCTTGCAGTGTTAACTACAGCAAACTTTTTTCACTGAAATGTTTTCTATACAGTTAGGAGAGAATTAGCTTGGTTGCCAGCTTCACAACGTTGAGCATTTGTCAGAATTCAAGATGGCAGCCGCCGTCATTTTGAGTGTTCATCTTTTAATCTCGGTGACATAGAGGGTCGTGTAATACCATTTTTTTAGGGGGGTTAGAGGGCAGGGAGCCCATTCTGAAGTTATTTTTGGTTACGGGGTCAAAGTCAAGGTCAGATCAGATGAGAACAATCTAATTTGGCCATAAATCAGAAAAAACATCTCTATTGACCGAATTATGTCGTTCGTTATCTTCTCGTGGTTTAGTGGCTTACAAATTTTTTCCTCATTTGAGAGCGCGACGATCGGGCGTGATCAGCATCCGAGCATCAGTCCTGCAGCACCCCAGGCCATCGAAGTCGTCATGGCTGCTGGAGAGGGGCGGTGGCTCTTCTGACTGTGTAGTGCCAAGGGAGCATTACAGACATTCAACACCGTGGCCGTGCAGAAGATCGTCGCTACAAGCAAAGTGAAACGCGATGAACTGTACGCAACTCTGTCAGGAAGTGATATTTTAGTTCACAAATCATGTTACTGTAGCTATACATCGAGGAGTAAAAACAATGAACAGAGAAAACGGAATAAATTCCATGAGCTAGACGTGGATAGATCATATATCCTTACTAGGTGATGGGAGAGCACTACCCCTTCCGACAAGGCAGTTACACGGGTTGGGCACGAACTTTCGACCTTACACTCTAGAGTCAAGTGCTCTACCACTGAGCTGCCCTGTTCCCTCCTCCCATGAACAAAGAAAGAGAAAGTCTATGCTGGTTGACATTGGTGTTTCCTAAAGGTTGGTGAAGGCCTAATGTAATGGCCTTGATTGCCAGTAAGACTGTCTGTTTTGTGGGAAAGAATAAGACTGTCTGTTGTGTGGGAAAGAGTGTAAGCCAAAAGACAGTAAGAACCCACACAGGTGGGTGCAGGTCAGACAGTGTACAATTGTAGGTAGGGGTAGTGCTATCACGTTCAAGCAACGGTTGGAGAATCTCTGTGATGAGAGACCCGACCAGTGGGCTAATGAGGTAATGGCTAGACTCAGTGGGGTCACTGATCTGCATTGATCAGCATAGCAAGAATTCCATAAAGTTGTAGGTGTCTGCTGTCAAGAGATGTTTAGAAATAAGGACTATTTAGAAGCCACATGCGAGTGAATACAACAATACTCTAAAACATTTAATGAATCTGTTTAAAACATCACAAATGAGGCTTGCTAATACGGTCACCAGTAGGACACAGACTATAATAAAATCATTAAAATAAACAAAGATTACTTGCATATAGTAGTAATATCAATAATAATGCGATGGAACTTTTGCTTGGAGGAACAAAATCCTCCAGACAAAAGTTCCATTGCACTGTAAAGAATGAAAAATAGGGCATACCCTAGATTAGCAAGGCGGCACCAAAGTCGGTACCAGAGGCCTATTCAACTTTACCACGCAGCCGCCTATGGGCATCTATGGCCGCCCTCCCCAGTATTCTCAGTTCAAGGTCTGCTGTGGTCGTGCATGGTGGGTAGGTTTTGCTTCCGTGTAAAATTTCGGTTTTATGCTTCTTGGTCCATTTTTCGGTACCACCTTGCGACTAACGTGAGGTTGAGGCTGCATACGCTTACTAGTTAATATAATTATGTATTTATGTGTGTTATTTTGCAGCTAAAAGAGTGTTATACAAAAGAAGGTAAACAACAGAAGCATTCAATAAAGGGAGGGAAGTGGAGGAGGTGGAGGTGGACGTGTAATGGTGCCTCGGGATGAGTCCAATGCTCCCACTGCTGCTACATAGTTGCCCATTATTTATTTCATAGAAATTCTATTTTTCTTTGTTTTTCAGTATTTTAGGTTATAACTCTTGCAAATACATTGCATTACCTTGAAAAAATTTTGTAATTAAAATCTATACCATTTTCATATTTATTTTCATTTTCCAAACTTGGTACTGAATCAGGTACCACCTTGCCACTCATGTACAAATCCTGACCTTGCTAATCTAGGGTTAAGAGAGATAAGCACCTGTGCATTTTACTTCCAACCCTTTCAAGTACTCATTGTAAGTTCTTCCTGTCCTAATCACAGCATTCAGTCTTCGTGGCATGGATGCAACCAGCATCGACATTAGTGCTCATCACTTTACAGTTAGGACATCACCTCCACATCGCCTAATATATTTTAATAGTGTTTGCCTGCAAAACTTTGCTGGACAAACTGATAGCATTTCCATCACGAAATGTTTGCAGATCCCATTATCCAAAAACCAATTTTCACTCAATTAATGGCGGCGTGCAACAGGGATCAGTTCTGGTGCCAACCCTGTTCCTGATTTATAATAATGATCTCTTATCTGTCACCCACAATGCCATCCATTCACATGCAGTTGACTCAACATTTCATAGTTCATTCACACTCAGACACCCATTTACAGAGTCTAATATCTCTACCTCTCAACTCAGTACAGCCATAAATCAAGACTTATCTATGATCAGTGAATGGGGACAAAACAACCTTGTCTCAGTTAATGCTAGTAAAACAATATGTATGCAATTTACTAATAGACAGATATTGCCAGATACGTATATTACCTTCAATGCTACTAATATTCACATCTCCAAAGGTATTGAAATTCTTGGCATCTCACTTAACAATGCTAAAACCACCTCAAAGAAACTTGGATTACTGTACAGAGTCTGTAACTTCTTCACTAGTGAGAAGTTAGCTACAATTTACAAGAGTCATGTGCACTTTCAGCTTGAATATTGCTCACCCTTTTGGAATGGATGTGGAGAGGTTGCATTAACCCACCACATGCCAGCTATTTTTAGCCCTATGGGTCACCTCAGTGCCGGCCATTTTTTACCTTTTTTTTTTATTAGCTAAAATGATAGATTTTGATGTGAAAACAACGAATTTCACCATTAAAATTCTCGCCTAAGCTCAGAAACGGGTTTTATTGAGTCCTGCATATTCGCATACAGGTAAACCCACTCTCTCACACTCACCACGTAGGTGAGAGAAAGCCGTTTTCTCTGAAGAGAAAATCAGGTATTTATGCTGGAAAGGTATAGCAATGTTCAGTACACTTTTCTGATTACTTGCTACTTCAACATCTATCACAATTTGTTGGTCTTTCTCACTGTGAATGCATTTATCTTACATTTACTTGAAGATAGGTACAACCTGACTTCATTATGTATAGTCCTGGCACTTACAAGAAGGTATTTACAACTTGACTTCACTATATAGTCCTTACACTTACAAGATAATATTTACAACTTACACTTACATGAAAATATTTACAATATGCCTTCACTATGTACAGTACTGGGTGAGGAACACAAGCAGAGTGAGACAGAGCAAGCGTGAGGTGGGGGGGGAGCGAGTGAGTGTAAGGCCTTGACAGCCTGGGGGATGGTAGAGGAACAGTTACCATACATGCATGCCTGCGAATTTTTATCCTCGAATCTTGAAAAATATGGTCACAGTAAATTTTTTTTATTTTAAACCGTTTTAAAACAGCACTGGCACTGGCCATGGAATTATGTCAGACCGTTTTCAAGTGGCATTGTCACGCGGTGGGTTAAAACAACTAGAGAAAATTCAGAAGAAAGCTGTTGAAATAATTAATAACCCTGCTATTATAAATAAACTACCTCCCCTACAAGTAAGAAGGAATTTTGCATCTCCTGCATTATTCTGTAGATATTTCTATGGCAAATGTTCAGACGAATTTGCATCCATTGTGCCACCTCTCTGTACCTTCCCTCGTGCTACACGGGCATCTGGTAGTGCTCATGACTGGAACGTCACTCAGCCATATTGCACAACTTCTGCCTATCAGAATTCTTTCATTCCCCAAACTGTATCTCTCTGGAGCTCACTTCCCCAGAGTTGTTTCCCTCCAAACTTCAACCTACAGCTTTTTAAGTCCAGCTGTTACAGATATTTTATGAATGGACGACACCAGTAATCTGGTGTATGGATTTTTTTCTATTCATTTGTTTTATCTTCTTTTGTTCTGTTATTTAAAAAAAAATCTTTGTTTCGATACGGTTATTGAGCCCACAATGATGACCAAGAAGTAAAAAAACTTATTTTTTGCATATTTTTCGCGTGAGGGATTTCCGACAATTTCACGTCATTTCGTCGCATGCGATAGGCATTTTTTTCTCTCTCTCTTACACTCCTTGGACTTACCAAGACCTAATGTAAAAAGAAATAGGTCGATATCTATTACTGTTCTTGTGAAAGAAACTCACAAACACAAAAACAGAAATTTTCGTGCATCGTGACTTCCATCAATTTCCTCCATCACGTCGCTTGCTATTGCCAAAATTTGTTTTTTTGTATTTTCTTCACACTCCCTGAACATACTTCAACGTAATGTAAAAAGAATTAGGTCCATATCTATTACGGTTCTCTTAAAAGAAACTAACAAACGCACACACAGACATTTTAGTGTGTGGCGATTTCGGACAATTTCGCGCCGTGGCGTCGCACTCGACCTCCAGAATTTTTGTGTCACTTTTCTTACACTTCTTGGACATACCCCTACTTTATGCAAAATATATTAGGTTGATATATATTACAGTTCTCGTGAAAAAGAAAAAAAAAAAAAACGAAACAACACACAGACAGACACACACATTCACAGGTTGACTATACTATTTAGTTGGATTCACAGTCCTCGAAATTGGATAAACTAATCCATACCAAAGGGTGAGAATGTAGGAGTACCAACAGTACTGACTCAGGTCGAGTAACAATGTCCGAGAAGCTTCGGATCTATCGACCCCATGCCTAACTGTACTTTTTTGGTGGGTGTACGAGCTATATCACGGTTAGCTTAATAAAGATCTTTGAAATACCTCTCCCATTCCCAGTGCTGTTTTTATAGAAATCTCCTCGTGTTTGTTGCTAATTGGCACGAGCAACACAGGGTGACATAGGGAGATGATGCTTGACCCATGTTATTCTTCAGTTGTTTTATTTCAGGTGCATAGAAAGTAAGACAATATTTAGCCATAGAAGTGCTGGCCCTTTTTTCAACGGGCGTGGTTCCCCATACATGCCAGGTTATTTGAGCTTTTTTTGTATTGTATACGAGATGCATAAATTTCACCCATGTGTGTTTAGCTGGATGAATCACTCTGGCGTGATAATCAAAGGCGGTGAATAAAACCCACTCTTGTACACGGAGATTATAATTACCAAACAGTTTCGGTGGACGCTGCCACCATCTTCACTAAAGATGGTGGGAGCGTCCACCGATACTGTTTGGTAAATATATTCTCGGTCTACAAGTGTGAGTTTAATCACCATGTGTGTTTGCTGACTTGTTTCATTTTTCCAACATATCAGACACTACAGACAAATTTAGTTAAATTAGGAGCAAATTCTAGTAAAGATACAATGATCGTCCCTCATAGTTCTGCATACAACATCTTTAGCAAGCCATACCAAAAATAACAAGAAGTTGTGCCAAGGCAAAGCAAGCCCGTCCCTGGCAGTCATTTTAGTGCTGACGTATAAACACAACAGGATATCAATTCAAAGATGTCACATGTAGGATATGGAGTAAATCCGGTGAAGATTGACGATTTTACTGTATGCCCATTTGAAATTTTATGCCAGACCCCCCTTCCTCTAACTGGGGGGTGACTCCCCTGATGTAATGAGGATACAGCATACAGATTTGAAAGATGCACCTTTAGGTTATCGTTTCGTGTCGATATGGAGAGTTTGAAAGGAGTTATGGCGAAAAAATGATTTTGGGGGCCTGGGCCTAATTTAGCTGAAAAATGTAATCAGGTGATCAGAAGGTCATAGCCCATCATCCCTGTAACTTTAGTCAATACTGCACCAGTAGTTTTCGAGTAAAATTGTTAACAATCAGACAGACAAGCAGACAAAAAGAGTGAACACAGTACCCGCCCCCAAGCCTCTCCGGGGCGGGGACGGATAATAAAAAAGACGTTCCACTTCCACCTTTAGTAAAGAAACCCGGGTAAATAATTCCATGGTAGTGTGATACGTAAATGACAAATCTTGTGTAATTTCCGTGGTAAAGGCCAGGTATGATCCACAGGCGCTGATGCCATCATTGTTTTTGATTGCAGACAGCGGTGAAGAGCTTGTGTCATCCAACAATAATTTCAAACTCTCTGCATAATGGTTTAGCAGCTAGCAATGGCAATGTTGGCACTCAGCATCCCCTAAGGTTTGACAAATACCACCAGATTTGGACAGTTCCTGTAGTATGCTAAATTCTTTGTTCACATGTGTTGAAATTGAAGGTATTATTATTATTATTATTATTATTATTATTATTATTGTTATTATTATTATTATTTTAAATTTTAGTAGTAGTAGTAGTAGTAGTAGTAGCAGTAGTAGTAGTAGTACTAGTAGTAGTAGTAGCAGTAGTAGTAGTAGCAGCAGTAGTAGTAGTAGCAGCAGTAATAGTAGCAGTAGCAGCAGTAGTAGCAGTAGCAGAAGCAGCAGCAGCAGCAGCAGCAGCAGCAGCAACAGCAGCAGTAGTAGTAGTAGCAGTAGTAGTAGTAGTAGTAGCAGCAGCAGCAGCAGCAGCAGCAGCAGCAGTAGTAGCAGCAGCAGTAGTAGTAGTAGCAGCAGTAGCAGCAGCAGCAGTAGTAGTAGCAGCAGCAGCAGCAGCAGCAGCAGCAGCAGCAGCAGTTGTAGTAGTAGTAGTAGTAGTAGCAGCAGCAGCAGCAGTAGTAGTAGTAGCAGCAGCAGTAGTAGTAGCAGCAGCAGCAGTAGTAGTAGCAGTAGTAGTAGTAGCAGCAGCAGCAGTAGTAGTAGCAGCAGCAGCAGTAGTAGTAGTAGTAGTAGTAGCAGTAGTAGCAGCAGCAGTAGTAGTAGCAGCAGTAGTAGTAGCAGCAGCAGCAGTAGTCAATCAATCAATCAATCGTCTTTATTTCGTATCTCGTGATACATAAAATATAATACATTTCATCATCATAAATACTATAGATACTCCTTTACAATTGAATTTAATAAAATATTTACAATAAATAAATCCTTAACAATCAGATCGAGGAGTTGATCCAATTTCAATGATTTAAAAAAAAAAAAATAATAAATAAATAAATCCAATATATACAATTTGCATAGCAACACATTCAGTATCAACTGTTATACATCTTTTTCGAAATTTACATTAACTCCACACCACTTATTTCCTCATGGTTCTGCACCCACTGAACTCTGGCATTTATAATGTCCACAGAGTTATCCAATATATCTATCTCATATTTATCATAAAAATATTTCAATAAATGAGGAACATGGTGGCCAGAGGACTGATAAAATAACCTAAAAACCGCATTATTCTTTCTACTTAGGGCTTTACAATACCTAGCTTGCACTAGGGCAACATGGTGTCTAAGTAAAAGTAGTCCTGCTGCCTTAGATATACTATGATTACTTATTAATCTTGGGACATTATATATTTTCTTAAGAGCATTTGCAAATGCACTTTCAAAGCTTCTGAATACATTGCTTTTAAGCATATCTTTCATATTCCAAATACTTAAACCATAGTCAGGGACACAGTATGCTTTAAACAAATACAGTAACGTCTGTGCATTAACGTTCTTAAATTTTCTAATTACTGAATTAAATTTAGCATAAAATGAGTTCAATCTGAAATAAATATCTTGATTATCAGAAAAGTTGTCTTGAATTACATGGCCTAAATATTTGTATTCATTTACCACTTCATAACAATTTAAATAACGGATACCTTGTGCCTGTTTCTTATTATGTTGAAATATAACAATTTTTGATTTATCATTGTTAATTCTTAAATTAAGACTATTAATATTCTGTTCAAATATGTCACACAAATATAGAATATGCTCTTCACTATCAGCTAGTAATGCTATATCATCAGCATATGCAATTGCATTCAATCTAACAACCCCAAGGCAGCAACCCACATCTGTTTCCGTCAGGGTTTTTAAAACATTATCTATGTACAGTTTAAAAAGTAAAGGAGAAAGAACTCCTCCCTGCCTCACTCCTTTATTAATTATATGATACATTCCTTTACTCCCATTCCATGTAATTCTTGCTAACTGGTTTCTTAAATATCTCATTAAAGTTAATGTTAAGTCAGGGGGAACTCCTTTATCCAGTAAAATATGACCCAATTTAAAATGATCAACATTATCAAAGGCCTTTGATAGATCCATAAAAGCTATGTATGATTTTCTGCCTCCTTTTGTATAAGACCTAATGGTTTCTTTTAATAAAAAACAAGCATCTCCTGTAGACATTCCATTACAGAAGCCAAATTGTTTGGAATCAAAAAATACACTCTCACTTAAAATATTTAAAAAATGAAGTTCTAAAATTTTTAAAAGACAAGATGACACCATTACTGGTCTATAGTTAGCAGAGTCCGCTGCATTACCCTTCAGATCTTTCACTATGGGAGTGATATCACCCTTTAACATTTCAACAGGTATGTAACAATGAGTAAAACAACTGTTGATAAAATGTGTTAAAATATTTACAAACTCCACTGAAGCATGCTTTAGTAAAAAAGAATGTAATCCATCATGCCCTATTCCATCATTCAATGACTTAATTAACACAGAAAGTCTTTCAACTGATATGCATATATGAAACTTTCTTTTAATTTTCCACCTTTCTTTCAATACTGTGAGAAAGGAGTCCTCTTCATCACCACTACTAACATCTCCAACTCATTTGAGCATTCTTCCATTAAAAATGTTTATTATTTCCTTATCATTACTGGTCCCATCAACTACTTTTGATGACCTTATTTTATTACTTTGTTTCTTGATTTCTTTCCAAAAGGCTGTCATATTCTTATTTAAGAATTTTTCTTCCACAGCCTTTGATCTTTCATTAATTTCTTCCTTCTTGCACTTAGAGAGTGCTAATTTAAATTCTTTCCTACTACCAACCATCTTCATGTACTCCTTTGAATTTCTTTTTTTTCCCTTTTTCAACCATTCCATGTAGTCACAGCGTGATCTCTCATACAGTGTTTTAACATTTCTATTCCAACCAGGAATAATTCTGTGTTTATTTTTTCTTACCCTCATACCCTTATATTTCTTAGTACGAGATGATAATGAAGAAATCAGTTGCTCATAAAAAATATCAAGTTCTTGTATATGCTGCTTACGTTGGCATCCAGTAACCTGGCAACTTAATGTTTCAAGAGCAATTAACCTTGTCACATCATTATTAACATCTTTTTCTATTGTTTTAATATCATCAGCACTTAGGCTGTTCCAATTTAAAAAGTCCTCACTAACACTTGTTTCTCCCTGGCAAAATGTACCAAGGCATTCTTCAGGGCAATTTATGTACATACATACAACCATTGGTAAATGGTCTGACCCAATAAAAGAATATAACACCTGTATATTAGAAATTATAACATTTTTGGAATCTCTACCTATAATATGGTCTAACCATTTTGTGTAGGAGTTGTTGTAAGGAATAAATGTAAATGTGTTAATATCAAGCATATCATAATCAAAACATTTCAGGTCATTTCTCCCAATAAAATTGCTGAGATTATTCCATGCTCTACCTATAAATGGGTCTGCATTAAAATCTCCTAAAAATACACATTATCATAGCTATAATTAATTAAAACCTGCTCCAACTTACTCAGTGACTCCAAATAAAGTTCAAGGGTGACATCCTCCCAAACATCACTTTTTACATATACATTTACCAGTAATACTGTGAAACCTCTCACTGACATTTCCAAAATTATCATATTTGCTTCAAGAGATATAACTTTAACTTGAAAGGAAGCATTCTTTTTCCATAGACAAACAAGCCCTCCCTCACATCTTCCTCTAAATGATTTAACTGATTTCTCTGAATAGCCAGCAGCAGATCCCACACCCATATACCTTTCATCAATAAAAGCAATATCTCCTAGCCTATCTTCTTTAAGAAAGGATTCTTGCAAAAAAATAACATCATAACTTCCATCTGCAAGTGAGCGCACCACATCTATGTTTTTCCTTAATGAACAACAGTTGTAAGTACAAATAGTAATATCCATAATGATGTAGGGTACAGTATTATGCTTCTCTATACTACAATATTAAAAATGCACAGAAAAAAAAATAATAAAGAAAATGAAGCTTAAAAGTACCAGAAAAAAGTCCAGTAAAAAAATAAAAAAAATAAATAAAACTCCTATCTAAAATTATGCTATGAAAGAATAAATATAAAAAAGAAAGGTTCAATATAGGATGATAAAAACTGAAGCAAAAGGAGGCAGATAGTGAAAAAAAAATATATATATACATATATACATATATATATACACATACATAGACACATACATACATATACATATACACATACATATACATATACATACACATATACATACATATACATACACACACACACACACACACACATATATATGTATATAAAACTCCAATAATAAAATACCAAAAGATTAAAAAATATGCAATAAAATAATAAAGTCTAAGATATTCTGTAACCATAAAATACCCACAGTATAACAGAATGCAAAAGTACACAGTAATGTTAAAAATACTATACACAGTAGTCAGTAAATCAACTGAAGACAAAAGTCAAGATAATAAAAAATATTAAAAGTTGTAGACAGTAAAAAAAAATATCTATATATAAGTATCTAAATCGAATCTTTGTTTAAGGTCCCCCTAGACTTATTATAAAACTTATCTAAAACAATGTAGTAGTAGTAGTAGCAGTAGTAGCAGCAGCAGCAGTAGTAGTAGTAGCAGTAGTAGCAGCAGCAGCTGCTGCAGCAGCAGCTGCCGTTGTTGCAGCAGCAGCAGCAGTAGCAGCAGCCGCCGCCGCTGCTTGCTGCTGCCGCCGCTGTTGCTGTTGTTGCCAGCAGCGCTTGCTGCTGTTGCCGCCGCCGCTAGTTGCGGTTGCTAGTTGCTGCCGCAGCCAGCTGCTGCTGCTGTTGCTGCCGCCGCTGTTGCTGTTGCCGCCGCCGTTGCTGGTAGCAGCAGCAGCAGCAGCAGCAGTTGTTGCTGCAGCGTTGGTTGCTGCTGCCGTTGCCGCTGCCGCTAGTTGCCGCCGCCGTCAGCGTTGCTTGTTAGTAGCAGTTGTTGCAGCAGCAGCCGTTGTTGTTAAGCCGCCGCTTGCTGCTAGCCGCAGCAGCCGCTGTTGGTTGTTGCTAGTTGTTGCTTGCCGTAGCAGTAGTAGCAGCGCCGTTGCTGCCGCCGTTGCTGTTGCTGCTGTTGCCAGCAGTTGTTGGCTGCTGCCGCCGCCGCAGTTGCTGCTGCCGCCGCCGCAGCGTTGTTGCAGCTTGTTGCTGTTGCTAGTGTTGCCGCCGCCGCTAGTTGCCGCCGCCGTTGCTGCTGCAGCAGCAGTTGCCGTGTTGCTAGTTGCCGCCGCCGTTGCTAGTTAGCAGCAGCCGCTGCGGTTGCCGCAGCAGCAGCAGTTGCAGCAGTAGTTGTTGTTGCCGGCCGTCAGCCGCTGCTGCGCAGCAGCAGCTGTTGCCGTTGCTAGTAGTAGCAGCAGCCGCCGCCGTCAGCAGCCAGCAGTTGCTGCCGCCGCCGCCGCTGCTGTTGCCGCCGCCGCCGCCGTAGCAGCAGCAGCAGCAGCAGTAGTTGCTGCCGCCGTAGCAGCCAGCAGTAGTTGCGTTGGTTGCCGCCGCCGTAGCAGCAGCAGCAGCAGCAGTTGTTGCTGCTGCCGCTGCAGCCGCAGCAGCCGTTGCTGTTGCTGTTGTAGCAGTAGCTGCCGCCGCCGCTTGCGCAGCCGCAGCTGCTGCTAAAGCAGCCGCAGCCGCTGCTGCAGCAGCAGCAGCAGCAGCAGTTGTTGCCGCCGCAGCAGCTGTTGCTGTTGCAGCAGCAGTAGTAGTAGCAGCAACGCTAGTTGCAGCAGCAGCAGCGCTAGCTGCAGCCGTTGCCGCAGCAGCAGTAGTTGCCGCTGCTGCGCTGCCGTAGCAGCAGCAGCAGTAGTAGTAGTAGCAGTAGTAGCAGTAGTAGCAGCAGCAGTAGTAGCAGCAGCAGTAGTAGTAGCAGCAGTAGTAGCAGCAGCAGTAGTAGTAGCAGCAGTAGTAGTAGCAGCAGTAGTAGCAGCAGTAGTAGTAGCAGCAGTAGTAGCAGCAGCAGTAGTAGCAGCAGCAGTAGTAGCAGCAGCAGTAGTAGTAGCAGCAGTAGTAGCAGCAGCAGTAGTAGTAGCAGCAGCAGTAGTAGTAGCAGTAGTAGTAGCAGCAGTAGTAGTAGCAGCAGCAGTAGTAGTCATCATCATCATCATCATTTCTTTATTTCGTAATACAGTATACATATAAAGATTACATAATATTACATAACCCAGAAATTCCAGAGGCCTGTGTACAGTACAGAACATACTTAACAATAACATATCCTTCCGAAAGATGGACTTTTTAAATTGGAACAGCCTAAGTGCTGATGATATTAAAACAATAGAAAAAGATGTTAATAATGATGTGACAAGGTTAATTGCTCTTGAAACATTAAGTTGCCAGGTTACTGGATGCCAACGTAAGCAGCATATACAAGAACTTGATATTTTTTATGAGCAACTGATTTCTTCATTATCATCTCGTACTAAGAAATATAAGGGTATGAGGGTAAGAAAAAATAAACACAGAATTATTCCTGGTTGGAATAGAAATGTTAAAACACTGTATGAGAGATCACGCTGTGACTACATGGAATGGTTGAAAAAGGGAAAAGAAAGAAATTCAAAGGAGTACATGAAGATGGTTGGTAGTAGGAAAGAATTTAAATTAGCACTCTCTAAGTGCAAGAAGGAAGAAATTAATGAAAGATCAAAGGCTGTGGAAGAAAAATTCTTAAATAAGAATATGACAGCCTTTTGGAAAGAAATCAAGAAACAAAGTAATAAAATAAGGTCATCAAAAGTAGTTGATGGGACCAGTAATGATAAGGAAATAATAAACATTTTTAATGGAAGAATGCTCAAATGAGTTGGAGATGTTAGTAGTGGTGATGAAGAGGACTCCTTTCTCACAGTATTGAAAGAAAGGTGGAAAATTAAAAGAAAGTTTCATATATGCATATCAGTTGAAAGACTTTCTGTGTTAATTAAGTCATTGAATGATGGAATAGGGCATGATGGATTACATTCTTTTACTAAAGCATGCTTCAGTGGAGTTTGTAAATATTTTAACACATTTTATCAACAGTTGTTTTACTCATTGTTACATACCTGTTGAAATGTTAAAGGGTGATATCACTCCCATAGTGAAAGATCTGAAGGGTAATGCAGCGGACTCTGCTAACTATAGACCAGTAATGGTGTCATCTTGTCTTTTAAAAATTTTAGAACTTCATTTTTTAAATATTTTAAGTGAGAGTGTATTTTTTGATTCCAAACAATTTGGCTTCTGTAATGGAATGTCTACAGGAGATGCTTGTTTTTTATTAAAAGAAACCATTAGGTCTTATACAAAAGGAGGCAGAAAATCATACATAGCTTTTATGGATCTATCAAAGGCCTTTGATAATGTTGATCATTTTAAATTGGGTCATATTTTACTGGATAAAGGAGTTCCCCCTGACTTAACATTAACTTTAATGAGATATTTAAGAAACCAGTTAGCAAGAATTACATGGAATGGGAGTAAAGGAATGTATCATATAATTAATAAAGGAGTGAGGCAGGAGGAGTTCTTTCTCCTTTACTTTTTAAACTGTACATAGATAATGTTTTAAAAACCCTGACGGAAACAGATGTGGGTTGCTGCCTTGGGGTTGTTAGATTGAATGCAATTGCATATGCTGATGATATAGCATTACTAGCTGATAGTGAAGAGCATATTCTATATTTGTGTGACATATTTGAACAGAATATTAATAGTCTTAATTTAAGAATTAACAATGATAAATCAAAAATTGTTATATTTCAACATAATAAGAAACAGGCACAAGGTATCCGTTATTTAAATTGTTATGAAGTGGTAAATGAATACAAATATTTAGGCCATGTAATTCAAGACAACTTTTCTGATAATCAAGATATTTATTTCAGATTGAACTCATTTTATGCTAAATTTAATTCAGTAATTAGAAAATTTAAGAACGTTAATGCACAGACGTTACTGTATTTGTTTAAAGCATACTGTGTCCCTGACTATGGTTTAAGTATTTGGAATATGAAAGATATGCTTAAAAGCAATGTATTCAGAAGCTTTGAAAGTGCATTTGCAAATGCTCTTAAGAAAATATATAATGTCCCAAGATTAATAAGTAATCATAGTATATCTAAGGCAGCAGGACTACTTTTACTTAGACACCATGTTGCCCTAGTGCAAGCTAGGTATTGTAAAGCCCTAAGTAGAAAGAATAATGCGGTTTTTAGGTTATTTTATCAGTCCTCTGGCCACCATGTTCCTCATTTATTGAAATATTTTTATGATAAATATGAGATAGATATATTGGATAACTCTGTGGACATTATAAATGCCAGAGTTCAGTGGGTGCAGAACCATGAGGAAATAAGTGGTGTGGAGTTAATGTAAATTTCGAAAAAGATGTATAACAGTTGATACTGAATGTGTTGCTATGCAAATTGTATATATTGGATTTATTTATTTATTATTTTTTTTTTTTTAAATCATTGAAATTGGATCAACTCCTCGATCTGATTGTTAAGGATTTATTTATTGTAAATATTTTATTAAATTCAATTGTAAAGGAGTATCTATAGTATTTATGATGATGAAATGTATTATATTTTATGTATCACGAGATACGAAATAAAGACGATTGATTGATTGATTGACTACTGCTGCTGCTGCTACTACTACTGCTGCTACTACTACTGCTGCTGCTACTACTGCTACTACTACTACTACTACTACTACTGCTGCTGCTGCTACTACTACTGCTGCTGCTACTACTACTACTACTACTACTACTACTACTACTGCTGCTGCTGCTGCTACTACTACTGCTGCTGCTACTACTACTACTGCTGCTGCTGCTGCTACTACTACTACTGCTGCTACAACTACTACTACTGCTGCTGCTACTACTACTGCTACTACTACTGCTGCTGCTACTACTACTACTACTGCTGCTACTACTACTACTACTGCTGCTGCTGCTACTACTACTACTACTGCTGCTACTACTACTACTACTACTACTACTACTACTGCTGCTACTACTACTACTGCTGCTACTACTACTACTGCTGCTACTACTACTACTACTACTGCTACTACTACTACTGCTGCTACTACTACTATTACTGCTGCTACTACTACTACTGCTGCTACTACTACTACTGCTACTACTACTACTAGTACTACTACTACTACTACTACTACTGCTACTACTACTACTACTACTACTAAAATTTAAAATAATAATAATAATAACAATAATAATAATAATAATAATAATAATAATAATAATAATACCTTCAATTTCAACACATGTGAACAAAGAATTTAGCATACTACAGGAACTGTCCAAATCTGGTGGTATTTGTCAAACCTTAGGGGATGCTGAGTGCCAACATTGCCATTGCTAGCTGCTAAACCATTATGCAGAGAGTTTGAAATTATTGTTGGATGACACAAGCTCTTCACCGCTGTCTGCAATCAAAAACAATGATGGCATCAGCGCCTGTGGATCATACCTGGCCTTTACCACGGAAATTACACAAGATTTGTCATTTACGTATCACACTACCATGGAATTATTTACCCGGGTTTCTTTACTAAAGGTGGAAGTGGAACGTCTTTTTTATTATCCGACCCCGCCCCGGAGAGGCTCGGGGGCGGGTACTGTGTTCACTCTTTTTGTCTGCTTGTCTGTCTGATTGTTAACAATTTTACTCGAAAACTACTGGTGCAGTATTGACTAAAGTTACAGGGATGATGGGCTATGACCTTCTAATCACCTGATTAAATTTTTCGGCTAAATTAGGCCAAGCCCCCCAAAATCATTTTATCGCCATAACTCCTTTCAAACTCTCCATATCGACACGAAACGATAACCTAAATGTGCATCTTTCAGATCTGTATGCTGTATCCTCATTACATAAGGTGAGTCACCCCCCAGTTAGAGGAAGGGGGGTCTGGCATAAAATTTCAAATGGGCATACAGTAAAATCGTCAATCTTCACCGGATTTACTCCATATCCTACATGTGACATCTTTGAATTGATATCCTGTTGTGTTTATACGTCAGCACTAAAATGACTGCCAGGAACGGGCTTGCTTTGCCTTGGCACAACTTCTTGTTATTTTTGGTATGGCTTGCTAAAGATATTGTATGCAGAACTATGAGGGACGATCATTGTATCTTTACTAGAATTTGCTCCTAATTTATCTAAATTTGTCTGTAGTGTCTGATATGTTGGAAAAATGAAACAAGTCAACAAACACACATGGTGATTAAACTCACACTTGTAGACCGAGAATATATTTACCAAACAGTATCGGTGGATGCTGCCACCATCTTTAGTGAAGATGGTGGCAGCGTCCACCGAAACTGTTTGGTAATTATAATCTCCGTGTACAAGAGTGGGTTTTATTCACCGCCTTTGATTATCACGCCAGAGTGATTCATCCAGCTAAACACACATGGGTGAAATTTATGCATCTCGTATACAATACAAAAAAAGCTCAAATAACCTGGCATGTATGGGGAACCACGCCCGTTAAAAAAAGGGCCAGCACTTCTATGGCTAAATATTGTCTTACTTTCTATGCACCTGAAATAAAACAACTGAAGAATAACATGGGTCAAGCATCATCTCCCTATGTCACCCTGTGTTGCTCGTGCCAATTAGCAACAAACACGAGGAGATTTCTATAAAAACAGCACTGGGAATGGGAGAGGTATTTCAAAGATCTTTATTAAGCTAACCGTGATATAGCTCGTACACCCACCAAAAAAGTACAGTTAGGCATGGGGTCGATAGATCCGAAGCTTCTCGGACATTGTTACTCGACCTGAGTCAGTACTGTTGGTACTCCTACATTCTCACCCTTTGGTATGGATTAGTTTATCCAATTTCGAGGACTGTGAATCCAACTAAATAGTATAGTCAACCTGTGAATGTGTGTGTCTGTCTGTGTGTTGTTTCGTTTTTTTTTTTCTTTTTCACGAGAACTGTAATATATATCAACCTAATATATTTTGCATAAAGTCGGGAGGAGGTGTAAGAAAAATGACACAAAAATTCTGGAGGTCGAGTGCGACGCCACGGCGCGAAATTGTCCGAAATCGCCACACACTAAAATGTCTGTGTGTGCGTTTGTTAGTTTCTTTTAAGAGAACCGTAATAGATACGGACCTAATTCTTTTTACATTACGTTGAAGTATGTTCAGGGAGTGTGAGGAAAATACAAAAAAACAAATTTTGGCAATAGCACGCGACGTGATGGAGGAAATTGATGGAAGTCACGATGCACGAAAATTTCTGTTTTTGTGTTTGTGAGTTTCTTTCACAAGAACAGTAATAGATATCGACCTATTTCTTTTTACATTAGGTCTTGGTAAGTCCAAGGAGTGTAAGAGAGAGAGAAAAAAATGCCTATCGCATGCGACGAAATGACGTGAAATTGTCGGAAATCCCTCACGCGAAAAATATGCAAAAAATAAGTTTTTTTACTTCTTGGTCATCATTGTGGGCTCAATAACCGTATCGAAACAAAGATTTTTTTTTTAAATAACAGAACAAAAGAAGATAAAACAAATGAATAGAAAAAAATCCATACACCAGATTACTGGTGTCGTCCATTCATAAAATATCTGTAACAGCTGGACTTAAAAAGCTGTAGGTTGAAGTTTGGAGGGAAACAACTCTGGGGAAGTGAGCTCCAGAGAGATACAGTTTGGGGAATGAAAGAATTCTGATAGGCAGAAGTTGTGCAATATGGCTGAGTGACGTTCCAGTCATGAGCACTACCAGATGCCCGTGTAGCACGAGGGAAGGTACAGAGAGGTGGCACAATGGATGCAAATTCGTCTGAACATTTGCCATAGAAATATCTACAGAATAATGCAGGAGATGCAAAATTCCTTCTTACTTGTAGGGGAGGTAGTTTATTTATAATAGCAGGGTTATTAATTATTTCAACAGCTTTCTTCTGAATTTTCTCTAGTTGTTTTAACCCACCGCATGACAATGCCACTTGAAAACGGTCTGACATAATTCCATGGCCAGTGCCAGTGCTGTTTTAAAACGGTTTAAAATAAAAAAAATTTACTGTGACCATATTTTTCAAGATTCGAGGATAAAAATTCGCAGGCATGCATGTATGGTAACTGTTCCTCTACCATCCCCCAGGCTGTCAAGGCCTTACACTCACTCGCTCCCCCCCCACCTCACGCTTGCTCTGTCTCACTCTGCTTGTATTCCTCACCCAGTACTGTACATAGTGAAGGCATATTGTAAATATTTTCATGTAAGTGTAAGTTGTAAATATTATCTTGTAAGTGTAAGGACTATATAGTGAAGTCAAGTTGTAAATACCTTCTTGTAAGTGCCAGGACTATACATAATGAAGTCAGGTTGTACCTATCTTCAAGTAAATGTAAGATAAATGCATTCACAGTGAGAAAGACCAACAAATTGTGATAGATGTTGAAGTAGCAAGTAATCAGAAAAGTGTACTGAACATTGCTATACCTTTCCAGCATAAATACCTGATTTTCTCTTCAGAGAAAACGGCTTTCTCTCACCTACGTGGTGAGCGTGAGAGAGTGGGTATACCTGTATGCGAATATGCAGGACTCAATAAAACCCGTTTCTGAGCTTCGGCGAGAATTTTAATGGTGAAATTCGTTGTTTTCACATCAAAATCTATCATTTTAGCCAATAAAAAAAAAAAGGTCAAAAATGGCCGGCACTGAGGTGACCCATAGGGCTAAAAATAGCTGGCATGTGGTGGGTTAATGCAACCTCTCCACATCCATTCCAAAAGGGTGAGCATTATTCAAGCTGAAAGTGCACATGACTCTTGTAAATTGTAGCTAACTTCTCACTAGTGAAGAAGTTACAGACTCTGTACAGTAATCCAAGTTTCTTTGAGGTGGTTTTAGCATTGTTAAGTGAGATGCCAAGAATTTCAATACCTTTGGAGATGTGAATATTAGTAGCATTGAAGGTAATATACGTATCTGGCAATATCTGTCTATTAGTAAATTGCATACATATTGTTTTACTAGCATTAACTGAGACAAGGTTGTTTTGTCCCCATTCACTGATCATAGATAAGTCTTGATTTATGGCTGTACTGAGTTGAGAGGTAGAGATATTAGACTCTGTAAATGGGTGTCTGAGTGTGAATGAACTATGAAATGTTGAGTCAACTGCATGTGAATGGATGGCATTGTGGGTGACAGATAAGAGATCATTATTATAAATCAGGAACAGGGTTGGCACCAGAACTGATCCCTGTTGCACGCCGCCATTAATTGAGTGAAAATTGGTTTTTGGATAATGGGATCTGCAAACATTTCGTGATGGAAATGCTATCAGTTTGTCCAGCAAAGTTTTGCAGGCAAACACTATTAAAATATATTAGGCGATGTGGAGGTGATGTCCTAACTGTAAAGTGATGAGCACTAATGTCGATGCTGGTTGCATCCATGCCACGAAGACTGAATGCTGTGATTAGGACAGGAAGAACTTACAATGAGTACTTGAAAGGGTTGGAAGTAAAATGCACAGGTGCTTATCTCTCTTAACCCTAGATTAGCAAGGTCAGGATTTGTACATGAGTGGCAAGGTGGTACCTGATTCAGTACCAAGTTTGGAAAATGAAAATAAATATGAAAATGGTATAGATTTTAATTACAAAATTTTTTCAAGGTAATGCAATGTATTTGCAAGAGTTATAACCTAAAATACTGAAAAACAAAGAAAAATAGAATTTCTATGAAATAAATAATGGGCAACTATGTAGCAGCAGTGGGAGCATTGGACTCATCCCGAGGCACCATTACACGTCCACCTCCACCTCCTCCACTTCCCTCCCCTTTATTGAATGCTTCTGTTGTTTACCTTCTTTTGTATAACACTCTTTTAGCTGCAAAATAACACACATAAATACATAATTATATTAACTAGTAAGCGTATGCAGCCTCAACCTCACGTTAGTCGCAAGGTGGTACCGAAAAATGGACCAAGAAGCATAAAACCGAAATTTTACACGGAAGCAAAACCTACCCACCATGCACGACCACAGCAGACCTTGAACTGAGAATACTGGGGAGGGCGGCCATAGATGCCCATAGGCGGCTGCGTGGTAAAGTTGAATAGGCCTCTGGTACCGACTTTGGTGCCGCCTTGCTAATCTAGGGTATGCCCTATTTTTCATTCTTTACAGTGCAATGGAACTTTTGTCTGGAGGATTTTGTTCCTCCAAGCAAAAGTTCCATCGCATTATTATTGATATTACTACTATATGCAAGTAATCTTTGTTTATTTTAATGATTTTATTATAGTCTGTGTCCTACTGGTGACCGTATTAGCAAGCCTCATTTGTGATGTTTTAAACAGATTCATTAAATGTTTTAGAGTATTGTTGTATTCACTCGCATGTGGCTTCTAAATAGTCCTTATTTCTAAACATCTCTTGACAGCAGACACCTACAACTTTATGGAATTCTTGCTATGCTGATCAATGCAGATCAGTGACCCCACTGAGTCTAGCCATTACCTCATTAGCCCACTGGTCGGGTCTCTCATCACAGAGATTCTCCAACCGTTGCTTGAACGTGATAGCACTACCCCTACCTACAATTGTACACTGTCTGACCTGCACCCACCTGTGTGGGTTCTTACTGTCTTTTGGCTTACACTCTTTCCCACACAACAGACAGTCTTATTCTTTCCCACAAAACAGACAGTCTTACTGGCAATCAAGGCCATTACATTAGGCCTTCACCAACCTTTAGGAAACACCAATGTCAACCAGCATAGACTTTCTCTTTCTTTGTTCATGGGAGGAGGGAACAGGGCAGCTCAGTGGTAGAGCACTTGACTCTAGAGTGTAAGGTCGAAAGTTCGTGCCCAGCCCGTGTAACTGCCTTGTCGGAAGGGGTAGTGCTCTCCCATCACCTAGTAAGGATATATGATCTATCCACGTCTAGCTCATGGAATTTATTCCGTTTTCTCTGTTCATTGTTTTTACTCCTCGATGTATAGCTACAGTAACATGATTTGTGAACTAAAATATCACTTCCTGACAGAGTTGCGTACAGTTCATCGCGTTTCACTTTGCTTGTAGCGACGATCTTCTGCACGGCCACGGTGTTGAATGTCTGTAATGCTCCCTTGGCACTACACAGTCAGAAGAGCCACCGCCCCTCTCCAGCAGCCATGACGACTTCGATGGCCTGGGGTGCTGCAGGACTGATGCTCGGATGCTGATCACGCCCGATCGTCGCGCTCTCAAATGAGGAAAAAATTTGTAAGCCACTAAACCACGAGAAGATAACGAACGACATAATTCGGTCAATAGAGATGTTTTTTTCTGATTTATGGCCAAATTAGATTGTTCTCATCTGATCTGACCTTGACTTTGACCCCGTAACCAAAAATAACTCCAGATTGGGCTCCCTGCCCTCTAACCCCCCTAAAAAAATGGTATTACACGACCCTCTATGTCACCGAGATTAAAAGATGAACACTCAAAATGACGGCGGCTGCCATCTTGAATTCTGACAAATGCTCAACGTTGTGAAGCTGGCAACCAAGCTAATTCTCTCCTAACTGTATAGAAAACATTTCAGTGAAAAAAGTTTGCTGTAGTTAACACTGCAAGGTCTCATAACGGAATTATAAGGGCGGCAACTCGACTATAAGGTAAGTCAATTAACTTCAGTAAAGTCATTTCATCAGTCTGAGTTCAGAAGCTTCAACTAAATTTGGTAATGTTGGGTTTGTTAGGTCAGAGTAGGTTGGGTAGCAGTAGTGGCAACACTGCCTGCACCCGGTGGACTAGGCCTGCCCTAACCTGACCCCTCCTGGCAGGTCAGGTCAGGGCAGGGACACCACTAAATTAAATACGAGCCACGACGCTACCTCCTGGGTGGTTTGGAAACGCGTCCACACACACACACACAAAGACGCACACAGTTCTTATCCTTACCCTTTTCTCTACACTTCTCTCGTCGCTTCTTCTATATACGAGTACACTGTCATCCTAGTGGTAGCTGGTGGCAGCCATTGTCCAGTCACTTGATGCAGAGTTGCTAAGTGCTTCCTTCACCTTTACGATTCTGTTTCTGTATTGCTCTCCTCTCTTCCTACTTCTTATTTTTTTTTAATCTCCTGGGGAGGGGAAGAAAGAATGCGTCACCAGCATCCCTGCCTGTCGTAAGAGGCGACTAAAAGAAGTCTTTTTGTTTCCAGTATTTTTCTCCTTACTGTGCCCTCCCTCTCTTCTGCCCCATCTCTCTTCTTGATATTTCCTTGTTTCTTCCGGCCTTCATTTTCCCTCAACTCCTATCAGGTTATATGTTTGGTTTTATAACATGGATAGTTTAAGGACCTCCCATTGACACCGACCCTTCCTCCGCTCCTCCCTATGCTTTAACGCTAAACCGTTTCATCACTAAACTGCTTCATCACGAAAACCACTTCAACACCAGGCTTAGTGCCATACCAGTATAGCCCATTTATGGCTTTGTGCTGGTTACTGATTAGTCCCTCCTTCCTTCCTTCCTTGCTTACTTCCACCATTCCTTTTTTTTTTTTTTTGTAACTCTTCTTTCCACTTCAGGTGACTCTACACAGAGTGACAAGTCTGATGGTTTCCTGTAACTCAGAAAATCATTTACAGTGCTGGGTGTTAGCCATATAACCAGATCACGGTATGTAGTGGAGCCAGCTGTAGTTCCCCTGTTAACTAGGTGTAGAGACGCAAAAGCGGCATCCAGCCGGGAACCAAACCTCCATACTTTTAGCCGCGCCTTGCCTTGGCAATGCACTGTCAACACACAAGGGAACATCACTTGACTGCATGGAACGACCCTCCAGGGGCTGTTGCTTGCCTTTGGTCGATGAGTCTGCTGAGCTAGACAGACTGGGGTTCATGAACAACAACAACAACAACAACAACAAGACTGTCATGCACTCATCATTAGCTACAGTACTTTCACCTTACGCTGAATCAGTCTTGCAATATCATCCCCCTCCCCTTCACAAACACCGTCTCACACCTCACGTCTCATCAATACTACAATGCCAACCTTTGCTCTTACTCTATCATTCATCCCAGACGTTTTTCCCTTGCATCTCAAAGCACCTCTTCTCACATTCCTTTCACCTTGTCTCTCTCTGCTTTGATATATCAATTGTCATTTAAAACACACGAATTATCTCACAGCCTAATTAAACGGCAATACTTACTTCACCAATTACACAGAAACACCCCCGCTAATAGCATTATACCAGTCCTAAATTAGTCTGGTCTATCATGCATTCAATATGGACGGTGAGTATTAGTGTCAGAGTGGCGCGTAAGGCACGTAGGCGGCCGGATGGGCCATAAGGAACAGGTTATTAAGTTTATGCCTGTTGTTTTGCACGGCAAATAAAGATAATATCTCAATTATTATTACATCCACACTCATTCAGACACGGCAGTCTGAGCCTCATTCTCATTTACTTACGCTCACCCCAGAACCAGGCCCCATTCACCACCCTTTTTGTCGCCTTTTATAACATGTAGGAAATGTGTAGTAGTATTTTCCCCCATAACCAGGGAAAAGTTTTTCGGTGTTTAAAAGTCGTGTGTACTGTGGTAGTCTGTGTCTACACTAAATATACTGTATAACTGTGTTTATCCCCTGCCTGAAGGTACTGAATGAGTTGAATGAGTACTTATTACTGGTTCCTTTCACTACCATGGTGTTACTTCCTAAGAATGACGGCAGCCAACCAGATGTAACTGAATACACCGGAGGGAATGCAGTTATTTTTGTTTGTAAAATATGCAAGAAAACCTGGACGAGTAAACCTGGTCAATGAAGTGAAAATCTGCAGTGGCTGTACCTTTGTCCTAAAGCAAAGATGACTGTAGTGAGTGCAAAGAATCAAGTAATACGTCTGCTGAGTGTTAACTATAAGCTTTCTGGAAATGTGGTGATGAGTAGGTTATGACAGACAACACAGCTCCTGGTGGGTGAGAATGAACAGGCTGGTATTGTGTAGTGTACGTCAGCATTATTTTATACGTCCAGCTTTTGGCATAGGAGTAACAGCCAGTTCCATAAGGCCCAACAGTCTTTCTACGTACCATACTCCCCATGTCACCACTTCGGCGCTAACAGCCACCATCTATATTGAATACATGAGAGGACTGTATCATACAGGTATGGTGTATTGGCATGGGGGAGGGGTGCTTTTACGACATGTCCGTGAAACATATGATGGATCAGTTAAGTCTACTTGAACGAAATTCAAATTTGACACTAATCCCTGCCCCAGCCGGGAATCGATCTCGTGTCCATTAGGGCAGCAGACCACCTCTCTAACGGCTGGGCCACCACCTTCCCCACTTGCCGGAGACAATGTTCTAGGTGGCCATCGAGTTATTATTTGTATATTTTACATAGCTGGACGGGGCCACCGGTACTTAACACAGGAAGATGTTTTTCTGTGTATTGCACCTTAAATCCGGTGACGTCTTTCTTAGTTCATTCTTGCCTCAGTTTGGCGATTTTTTTCTTGGTACAAAATACCTCTCGCACTGAAGAGGTAAATGAAGGCTATATTTGCCTCTCTACTCTTGGAAAACTCTATCGTGCTGAAAAAAATTGCTTGTTGGCAACAAGAACAAGTGTATAAATAAACATCACAGTACTGATGGGGTTACGGAAACGAAATGAAGTGATGAAGTTACACGATAGTGGCAGAGCATTTGTAAGAGTGTCTGGGTTTAGAATAACTATGGGAGTGATACAAGGGTGTGTGATGCCTCCGCGCAGTTGTTCAGTGTTTATATGAATTAGATTATTGAAGAGGTCGTAGCGAATGAGGTAAAAGGGAATTAAAGAATAAGGAACAGTGAAAGACAATCATATCGGATTTCAGAAATGCAGATGATGTTTCAATATTTGTTTTTACTGATCTGGTTATTGTATATACCGGTTCAAAATTTGGCTGCAGACTGAACTAATGATTCCGGATAGCAAAAGTGATGCATCGTTCTTTCTACAATCACAGAATCCTTCCAGCTTCTGTCAGTGTTCACTTGTGTTCATTTTTGCATCTAAAATCAGAGAACTTATAATGAACATTCTTTCTTCACACAATTTCTTTAGTCGACTTCTATTATCGTTTGCTCTGGCACATCAGCAAGACCTTTTACATCATTCACAGGACCTGGACCAACTCTTTTATTCATATCATTAATCATAATCACTGTAATGGTTCTGGGCACATATTCCGTCATTCAATATTGGTGGTAATAATTCACATCTTCCTCCACACCTCTGTCAACACTGAGTACAAATGCATTAATCAGAACCACTTCTACCGCCTCACATTTAATGTTGACATATATGCAGGTCTGACGTGACACATTAATTACTGCACAATATTTTCCAACACTAATCATTATCAACAAACTCCCTCCTTCCTTAGTCTTCCCATGAACGCTCATGGTTGATTGTCTATACGTCTCACACCATTCATTCATTTCGTTTCATTTTATTGTCATTAACTGTTTTTTTTTTTCAACAGGAAATCAAATAAAGAAAAGCTTCCCACAGCCATTGCCTAACAGAAGCCGAACTCCAGAGGGACCTTGAGTTCAAGGTCACTGATCTTGTGCATGTCACGTTAAGTCATCACAGTCTATAAGTCCACCAAGTTTGGTGGCTTTAATGCTTCATGGAAAATTAGATGACATCCGGAATATCCGGAAAAGTCCCAGTGTTGGGTCGTGGACGACCTCGGACGATATTCATCCGATTAAGATCATATTCCTTTCAGAGCTGCTCCCTGGCAATTGGTATATGATGTATAAATTTCTGCTTTCAGGCTTGAGTCGTTCCTGAGATAATGACAACAATTTGTTTCCTATGTTCCGGATACTATTCAGGGATCCGGTTAACATAATTTCTTCCAATTTTGCCAGATGAAGCGGCCAGCTGGGGGACTCAGCTGACAAATTTTGAAGGTCATAGGCCAAACAGCCTCTGAGTAATAACTATTTACTTTTTAAGAAGAAATAATAATAATACGAAGAATATTGACAAAATGATACTGCCCACAGGGATGTGGAAAGTTAATCTCTTTCTTTTGGTCTGGTGGAAAGACTGCTCTCTCTCTCTCTCTCTCTCTCTGCAGAAACTTGCAAATCACCCTGTTGGTGGAGCTTGGTGGGCAGATGGGTGGGATGGGGTGGATTGGTGGTTGGGTGGGTGGGGTGGGCAGGGAGTTAGGGGCGGGTGAGGTATATCAATGGCTGGGCGGGTGGGAAGGATGGGTGGTGGATGGGCGAGGTGGAGTGGTAGATGTGGATGGGTAGGGTGGGTGGATGTGTATATTCTCCGAGCAAAAGGCAGGAGACGGGCATATGCTGCAAACTGTAGTTTTTAGCAAACCTAGCGACTTTTACTAAAATTTTGGTAATCGTGAAACATGTTTGTATAGGACATTGGACCTTACTTAGTGACAAAACTTCTTATGTTACTGTTTAATTGGATGAACGAGGTTTAGTGAATATAGCTGCATTAACCCCTACGGTCCGAGGATGTCTTTTCCTTATATATTTGCTATCACATATAATTTTTTACATTTTATTAATCCCTTCATTGCCAAGATTCTCTCTCTCTCTGCTTGAGCTGTTAAAGGCAGATCCTTTGCCACAGTCATTCTTAACGCTATCCAGCACACATTGCAGGTATTCATGGCGTACAGTTGTCAGTCGTCGCTGCAACACACCTTCTAATCCCACCCCAGGACGGAGGCAAGTCGTAGGCAAAGTTTCACACTGAACCAACACTTGTTATTGGTAGTTCAGAACATTTCCTAACTTCACCAGCATCAGTGCCATTGGCAACTGTTCCCCGTGTAGTCTAACAAAAGGTCGTTTTGAAAGTGGATTTGGAGTTTCCTATCACCCCATTCCTTAGTGATTTACTCCGGATACTACTCATCAATAGCATTCTTATTTTAAAGATGCAAGCTATGTCAACATTTAAACAAATTAGCGACGTATTTGTTATTTTAATCTTAATACTTTCAGGTGATATAATTCAACTTAGGAGAGAGACTGTTCGAAGTTGAGGTGTTAGATACAGCCTCCATCAACCTCTTCACAGCAAGAGGTCCTTCCAGAAGTTGAGTTAAAATGGTTAAGGTGGAAACAAGAATGAATGAAAAATGTGCTATTTAATTGAAAATTGAACAGGGTTCTTCCAATGTATGAATTCCTCCGGCCGGGAGAGAGAGAAAAGTGAGTGTAAATATTGAAGTTATAAGAGTGCAACGAACTCTTTCTCTAAATGTTTGAAGAATGGGAAAGTCGCAGGTGATAATGAGGTAGATACTGAAATGATGAACTGCAGTGGGGGAAGAGAACTGAGCTGTTTATGGAAAGATTTTTCAAATTTGGAAGGCTGTAAAGCTGAATATTGAAATGATCTAAAAAAGCAGTAGAGTGCAGTGAACTGTCTATAAGAAGTATGTAATAAATACTCTATGAACGGGGATGTACTGTACCCATACGACTAGAGCTGGCTTTCATGTATTACGCAATAAATAGGTCGACTCGGTCCCCGCGTGTATTTAGTTTATGCCCCTTAGCGATTCAGATTATGCCCCATATCTTACCAGTGATACCTCATGTTCCCGCAAAAGCACTTACCATCAAACGAGTTGATACGCAGTTCCAAGCTGCCGTTTGGTGTTCGTGTCTCAGGGTCATTAATTACGACAGAGAGCACTATCGCATAAAAAAAAAAAAAAATCCTTTTACACAAATATTAACAGTGTAGCTTCTGGTAACAAATATACATACATACACACAGTCTTGATATTCATGGAGTATGTCAGTACATGCTGGATACATTTGTAGTCAGTGATACATATATATAAATATATATTATTTATTTATTGATTTATTTGTAGGTCCTCAGCTTCTGTTTGTCTTCGTGGCAAACTTCTCCCCAAATGCCAAAAAACACTGCTGACGTTTGCTCGGCTTCTACATGATAATTACCGCAGTTCCTGGGTCCATAAATCACTACCATATAGGGCGTTTCAATTTCCTGTCATCAACTTTTAAAGGTATGTCATATTTTTATCCAGCAAAAAGGCGAACTTGGAAGGTTTCTGGAAATTTATTGGGTTCCAAATACACTCGTACTCTAAACTCCTTAACATCTTTTGTTTTTGGAGCCTTTTACTCCCTCCTCCTCTTTTCGTATGATTATCCGTACAAATCTGTACTGTATACACAGACACATGTAAATTTGGATATATATATATATATATATATATATATATATATATATATATATATATATGTGTGTGTGTGTGTGTGTGTGTGTGTGTGTGTGTGTGTGTGTGTGTGTGTGATCACATGCCGTATCCTCCCGTCACCTCAACACAGGCCCCCACCATGTAGCTGCTCCGCTCGCTCAGCAGGAACGCCACCACTTCAGCCACTTCTGAATATGGGGAAAAAATGAAGAGTAACATTAAATAAGAAAAAGAAACAGTATAAACATTTATAAAGCTGAACATATTATATCAAGTTCATTCAGTCTGTCCATTACCAACAACTGAAAATAGGGACCTGGATGTAAATCAACTGTTGCGTGTCGTGTTCTGGGGTAATGTTTGTGTGCTTTCCTTCTCAGTCACACTTGTATGTGTTTGTGATTGTCCCTTGCCACACAATACTGCCCGTGCATGGAGGGTTAAGCCCCAACACTAACCCCTTCAACTGCAAATCACTTTCTTGCCAACGATCTTTTCCCCTGTCTCCCTCCTTCCTACCGATCTGGTGGTTAGCCACCAACATCTGGTTCTTCCCTTCTCAGTCACACAGGCTGTATCATCGTTAGAGGGATGGCCTGAATATTTAGATAGCACGTGTTAGATAACACTGGAGTTCTGTGATTGAATCCACAATTTATCAGTCTTGTAGTGTGTTTCTCTTGCTTACTTATTTTCCTCAGCCAACCTCTTAAATGCTTCTCATCATACATTCAGCCCTTGTCTTCAACCTCTCATCTATTACATACTAGTAGTATCATTTCTAACCTCATTCTAGCCATAAAATTGTTATATAGCTCTGCTATTGCAAAGAACACATTATTGCAGTTTCCACAAACGAACACTAGAAAGGTTCTAGAACAGAACTGCAAAACAGACATCCCTTCTAACTATAACCTTATCACACACTTGTTATAAGTCAAAGGCCAGCTTAGAAGCGTGCATACTGTTAGACATTTTACAAGAAAAATTAAGAAAGACACGTTTATTTCTTCTTCCCTTACACAAACGGGCTCCCAAATCCACTGAATGTCCCAGACTGTGTTACTCATTTACTGAATCACTGTTCTCTTTTTAAAGGATGAACTCTGGCAAGTTGCAACCACAGAATTATATGAATGTCACTATGGGGGCTGTTGAAGGGTGGGAGTGCCAGTGGCGTCTAGGTTGTATCTGAGATGCAGGTGTTTTGCGTTTTGGGTGTGTCTGGAGTTTATCTTAGCGGTTTCTCCAGACAAAATATATGTTGGGATGTGTCCGTGTGCTGGATACGGTCTGGGTGGGTGTAGTTTTGAAACGTAGGCTGAGATGAAGGCGCCTGACGGCATCAAGCTGGTAGATACAAGTTCTGTGATTGGTTTTTATATCCATTGATGACGACGCTGTTTTTTTTCAGTAGTCATGTGTTGAGTACCAGTAGATGCAAGAAAAAGTGGCATGTATGACAGAACCGTTAGTATTACAGTAACCAGAAGCCAGTAAGTATTGTTCACGAGATCAAGAAACAAAAACCTTACAAAATAAGTGAGCTTTTATTCTCTGATGTGTTTGTCTACTTATTCTTATCATAATAAACCTGACATGCACACAGTACCTTGTGGAATACTGTATTATTTAACAGGGGGCGAAACTTATATATACATGGGTTCCTACACGCACTTTTTGCCACTGGACGCAAGTCACACTTCGCCAGGCATATTATCAACCTGCAGACGATTTTGTATTCAGTCGACCTCCATACGGCTGAATATAGCTTAAGGGAGACCTCTTCTGTGGGAAGAGTTAAGGAAGGCTATATATATTGTCTAACACATCCAGTTTGAAACCACTCTCATGACCAGTTTAAAATATATCTGGAGATAGCAAGAATAAGATAAAGGAAATCGTTATGGTTGTGAAAGAGTAAATTTCAACAATTCGGTCCATCTGTTGCTGAATTAGCCATCCAGACGCTTTTATCTCTTATATAAGGGTTGGTGAAGACTGTACGAGTATCTACAGTAGCTGACAGTTTAATTGGTCCCTTGAAGAGTGTATAGAAAGAAGCAATCACCGAGGGTGTTAGTACTGGTTGTTGGAACCCTCTTTCGTTGAGTTCAACGTCCTTCTTCGAATTCTTCGATTCCCTGAAGCCTCCTGGTCCGTCTTTATTCACCATCAGATAATTCTATGCAGCGACGTATATCACTAATATATTAAAGAATTAGTGAAGGCTGCATCTAACACCTCAGTCGAAATATGCCTCCTAATATGCATAAAATCATCTTAAGATAAAACAAGTAAATAAGATAATCTGTGCAGGGGGTAATGCTGATTGTTGGAATCTTCCTTCACCGAGTTCATTATTCTGCTTCATTTCCACTGAACCCTTGAAGCTGGCAAGAGAATAAGAGATGTCCCATACCATGATAGGGTTAACAGTGACGGTATTCACACTATGGCGGTATTTTCGTCCTGCCCTTTGAGCGGTCATAACCAGCCACAACCCGAGGCTTCCCGTGACGTGACTGGTGTAGACATTTATCTCGTCAAAATGGCAGCACGAAAATGTGGCGTAGGTCATATGTGAACGATATCGATTGCCGTAGCTGGAACAAATATTACAGAGGAGACGTCCATGACAGGGTTTACAGTAATTATTTTATTTTGCTCTCTCTCTCTCTCTCTCTCTCTCTCTCTCTCTCTCTCTCTCTCTTACACACACACACACACACACACACACACACACACACACCAGGCCCGTAATTTTCAACACATATTTTGTGGGGCGGCGAGACAAAATGTAGGCCTATATATCTTCGTACTAGAAACTTATCATTAAATCAGAACGCTTCATTTTGCAGAACAACCGATATTTTTCAGTCTGATTCTACCTAAAAGTTGATGTTTAAAGAAGCATGTATGTTTAGTGATTGAGCTGGATGTGTAAATAACAGGCTTCACTTTCTGCAAGTCTGAACATTGAGCTCAAACTGTAACCAAGTTTAATAATTTGGCTTTCCTACATTTTTGGTGTAGTAAGCTGCACCCTCATCAAGATTGAGTTCCTACACGTCTGCGGTAGGATTCAGGTTGAAACATACCGCCCTGCCTTTATTCTTTTGGAAACGATAAGATTATCAACAACTAAGTACTAGCCTATTATGATTTAGTTTATGATCAGTTTGGATCAGAATTGGAAATATTCGATCAAACACGCGTAGAATTGTTGGCATTTTCAACAAAATTCACTCCAGTTTTTTCTTCCATTTTATTTTTCATATTCAGCCTTATAAGTCCAACGTTGTTTTCTTTCGTATTAAAGTTCACTCATCTTCCATAACATAACATGTATCGTTGCCCCCCTCTCCCCCACACACATTTGCATTCCATCATAAAACTCTTGATCTTAAAGCATACATATTCCACCATACGATAGGCACAAAATATAAACATTTATTCAACATGCCAGACACGAGCAAACATGGCTTTTCTTCTCCGTTGTGTCAATAAATTCGTTCAGAACCGCCTTCAGATCAAGAGTGTCGAAGTCTCAAAGAATGAACACTCAGCATGTGGTTTAGCCGGTTGTGGGCCATTGTGCTACTCGAAAGTCTCTCAATCTTTAGTGTTAACGATAACAAAACACAGAAGCATAATTATAAACACATTAAGAGAGAAAACAGACTCACAGGCCAATAGAAGGCAATAGGGAGCTATCAACAACGTTTGGCGAATGACAAGAACAGCATTGCCACACAACGTAAACATTGAAAAACATGTAACACTACCACGGTGCGTCTCAAATAGTTGTGCCAACAAGATTTAAGATAATATTCGACATATAGTATCATATTTTACTTACAAACTTGGTCAGTGTCATGAGTTGTTACTGAACCTCAATGTTAGTTGAAGTTTTGACAAATTAACATACAGAAAACATTGGGGAGCTATAGTGCCCCTAGCCCATCCAGAAATAACGGCCCTGCACACACACACACACACACACACACACACACACACACACACACACACACACACACACACACACAGCATCCAAGTTCTGTTCCACATTTACCACCATACATACTTCCAAGTACCCATTGTCGTGTCGCAGCCTGGCTGGCGACCTCTAGAAATATCCCGCCATCCTAACCCGCCTCTGATTACATTAGTGCTGTCCTTTGTGCATATTTTCTTAGGCTGAAAAATCGCTTCTCATGATGAGTTACACTTTTTACATGCAGTGATTTGCTCCCATTTTTTTTTCTTATTTGTTTATTCAGATGCTTTTTATTGACAGTAGCTTCTTTGCACTTGGACCAATGATTATGCTGATCTATGTGCAACGCTAGGGAATTAGAAACTCTGTGACATCGCACATCCGTTTTGTGTTTTGCTATCTTTGTATCCATTCCTCGTCCTGTTTTCCCTGTGTACGCTTTTGAGCATCCAATAAGCGGTATGTTGTATATTACATTGTTCTCGTTTTTACTTCCTCTCACTTTTGCGTTCACTATTTCTCTTATTTTACATCCCAACGGTGGTGCGATCCTAAGGCCTGCTCTCTTTAAGTACTTGTTGATAACCGAAGCCTTGGCTGTGTTGGGGACAGATGCCATAACTTGTATTGACTTCTGTTTGATTGAATATAGTAATTATCTCCTTTCTTTTTTATGTCATTATCCTTCCTTTCTAGTTTTAGCAACATGCCTACTGTATAGGATAGCTTTTTAAAAGCTTCCATTATATATTAATAAGCTATGCTATCCAGTAGGCATGTTGTTATAACTAAGAAGGAAGTGCAGAGGTAGTCCCGTTTTACTTGTATAAAAGGTGACTACATGTTTACCACACTTACTTCAAGGAAGGAAGATTATCAGTTGCAGGTCTTGTACAGCGGTATGATTATGAACTACTATGCGCAAAAATCCAAAAGAGTGGTGAGAGGGTTGGAAGCCTGCTGTCCAACGACACGCATATTAATATCTCAGTGCGCTATGGTCGTTGTAATAAACGCGTGATACCTTTCAATATATCATTGCCTGCTTCTCTAGTCTGTCTTAGGGGGGATTGCTATATTTATGGGACAGATTATACCTACAAATATTTCATGTCCAGTCCCTGTGTTTGTCATTCCAGATGGTTACATTCTGACGTTTGTGTCATTCCAGATGGTTAGGTTATTTATCTTGGTTAAATACTTCATTTTAACTATATATAGTAGTTACAAGAAATGGGTGTGACACAACACTTAACAGCTATTTGGAATGAGAGAGAGAGAATTGTTAAGTGTTACAAGTGAAAACTGCCATAGCATGATGAAATGAATAACATTATCCAAATTAATAACAGTTTACGTGGAGTCAGAAAGTAAAAAACTACCCCAAATTCTTGTAGCATATCTGAGTGCAGAAAATTGAGCTATTGACAATTTATCTTCATTGTCTACCTGTGCAAGGCATAAAATGAAAAACAGTGATCCACTACATCCTCTGGAAGTCAGTTATGAATACCTCTCTTCATACTATTAGTTTCTAAGTCAAGACACTCTTCCTTTCTGTGTGGTGCTGGAACCACATAAAGTACAACACACAGGACGAAGAACGGCTAATACACATACTGTTACTAGTTCATCTGTAGTTCTTGGTTCTTTGAACAGTGTGATTAGGAACTCTGCAATGCTCCTGTAATACAGTTATTGTTTAGTGCGACTTATTTGGCAACCAGTCACTTTTACTACGCATGTATTTCACTATGAAGTATCCGAGGAGAGGGACACGTCTATTGCAGGTAAATATGTCTTAACCAACCTACGGCGGCCCCACCTACTGCTTAATGTTGGCACTGTCATTATCTTGTAAATGATCTGCTGATCCCTCAAGAGTCGCTTCTGGACGGTACCTGTGATTGACGCTGAACGAAGGCATGGTGTCAGCCAAGCTGCCAAGGGAGATTTACAGTTACAGAAGTTATGGACAGGGTGATGTGTCGGAAAGAAATATCTGGTTATAAGAAATTTTATGCTCTGGGATCCTGTCGTCTTAACATCTCCAGTAAACAATAGCACCAGAAATTCAGAGATATTGCGTTTTGAGCACCGTAAGTACGTGTTTTGTGTATAACGCCCAGGAAACTATTAACACACTGGGTTGTAACCATATAGCGAAATGGAGGCGTAGTGGTCTAGTGGGTTAAGGCATTCCATTAGGATGAGAGCTTATATGAATTTCCATCTGCAGGGTGGTTGGGGTTCATTGCTGACATGACGGCACTGAAAGACGAGCGACGCTGGGTCACCCATGCCTTACATGTTGGGAGTAAGAGGCACTCCAGCCCCGAACCCCTGTGACACCTGTGAAGCAGCCAGAAGGACTGGATGGTTAAAACATACATTTTATAAGATCATGGCATTAGATATTTTCACACCTGCACGGACGATAGTTCAGCAGATGTAATGCTTTTCGTAGCACATGTGTACATGTGTGTGTGCAAACTCTCTGTGTTTGTCGGTGTAAATAAATTACTGTAACTCAGTTTAAATCTGATTTTAAACAACTCTGTGGCAGTGTTGAGGATTAGTCAAGAGATTAACAAATTCTTTTGGAGACCAATCGCTCAGAGGTCAATGTCACATGGCAATGTTAACCTCAATAGATTTAGTCTGATTTAGGACAAACTTGGTGGAAGGGTTGAAGGTAAGGCAAGACTGGAGAGATTAATTTTTTTCAACAATCATTTAAAGGTCAAAGCCACACAGAACTGTCAAGGTTCTTCCCGTATGTGTCTGCGTGAGAAGAAAATAACTATGATAAGTTTCATCTGATTGGTACCATCCCCTTGTTTAGAACAAGTGGCGATCAGTCTTGGAAAGAGGTGGTCGGTCTAGTTCTTTTTTTTTTTTTTTAAATAACAGTAGGACAATGGTCAGGATCTTCATAATAGAATCTGTTATGTAAGAGGTTAGTCATTGTACAGTGTTTTACACCGAACTTTCTACAAAAGTTCAGGGATAAGCATAAGCGATGAAAGGAACTGGATATTGAGAACAATCAGTCAAAGGCAAAGGTCACACAGAAAGACCAAAGGGCCAAAAGTCAGATGGCATGGTCAGCGTAAACGGTTTTAATCCAATTTAGGGCAAATTTAAATTGGTGGAAGGCTTGGAAGGAAAGAAAAGACGGATGTGTTCGATTCTAAGAACAGTAAGTCAACAGTCAAGGCCAGATGGCAAGGCAAAATGTTCCACCCTATGACTCAGACAGTATATATTACAGTTTGGACCAAAGTTAGTGGGAAGAATTAACAGGTAAACCAAGGATGGAAAGATTTGATTTTGAGAGTAAATAAAGAACTAACTAAGACAATTTTGATTCAATTCTGGACCAAACTCAGTGAATGGGTAGAGTCAGGCGAGTCATAGCCATGTCAAATATTCCTCCCTTAGATCATTTGTAAAAGCGGAGGATGTTGCACTCTCTGAGTGCTCATTTCCTATTTACTCTGTCACTATGGAAAGTATGGAAGGTTATACCATGTGATTCTTTAACCTGCCCCCTGGCCACAGTCTTCTCAGTGAATCCAGGAGTAAGCCTTACCAGGATAACAGACCTTGCTAGTTTACCTGTTACCCCATTTTGCTTATACTTGCATCTCATAACATAATCTTCTGCAGTACAACCTAGCACATAAGATTTCATACTTTGTTGTTGTTGTTGTTGTTGTTGTTCCTTGACCGCCAATCTGCCTGGCCAAGCAAACCCGTCAACCACGGGTAAGCAACTGCCCCACTGGGTTCGTCCCACAGATTCCCAACCCCGTTGATGCTGTCTGCATTTTAGTGTGGTATAGTATGTGCTATGCAGTGCTCCATTACGTGTGTTTTATTGTGTGGGTTCATTCTAGAAGCGCGGCATGTACAGTCTTTAGTTCCACCCAACGTGAATCTACACTGAAGTGGAATGGGTGATGTCCTGATCTAAATCTAGCTTGTTGTACTCGATCAGGTCTATCGACACCCTCAAACGGCAGGGCTACTTTCTAATTTTACGTCCGTGTGGGATGAGTTATTTTAGGAAATAATAAAAAGTGTTATTAAAATCAGGCTAAACATGCATAAATGGATCAGAACAGCAGAAAAAACAAAGAATTTGATGTTACTTCTCTTCAGATTGCACGCGGGCTGGGTGGTGGTGGGAGGTGAGTGAGAGGGGTGGTGGTGCGTCAAGGTCACTCTCAGTGGCACGCGACTGACAGCACACAGGCACAGTCTAGCTTGCTGCTTTTTTTTTTTTTTTTTTTTTTTTGAACAGCAGACTAAAATATATTCTTTTTACAATTATGTACACTGTTCTGTCATCAAGGTGCACTATGAACACTACACGAATTATATGTAAATTTTTTCTTACTTTACGTTTCTACAGGTATAATTTTACCTATGTAAATATTATGTACAACTGTTCATATTACCACAACTGTTCACACTAATATGTTACAATATGGTATTCTGTGAAGCAGTCGGTACAGACCCACACCACACTCCTGGCATATAATTGGCCAGCACTGGAATGTGTTCTGGAACCTCGACCGCCTTTTCCTTGACGGATGTTCCGGAACGTTGTCGCCTTTTATGGGTTAAGAATGCCTCTGTTTATGGTAATTTTGAGAGGAGGGGCTTGTAATACGCTGTTCTGAATGAGATTTAGGTACATGACTTGCGCAGGAAATGAATATGCTGGTAATTCTTCATTGCCAATGTTGGAATGTTTGGAGGTGGGATTACTGATGTTGAAGAGAGTCTGGTAATGTTTGTGCGTGTTTGTTTTATATGCCTAGTTGTGTTGTTGTGGCCCTGTTATATAATGACAGGGGTAATGTGTGTTGGGGTAGGCTGCCACATATGAACTGTATGCCTCTCATATCAAGATACTAACAGCAATGACTTTAGTTTCAAA
>NW_027642956.1:0-2500 GCF_032717465.1 Coenobita brevimanus
GAGCCTTCCTGATCGCTGACAACTCTACTGATGAAGCCAGCTCATAATAAAACTTACTTTTTGTTTTAATAAAATCTGGAAATCTTTTTTAATACCTCACTTACCTGTGTGTTTATACCTGAAAACTATTTGATGTGGGGTTGGTGTGGATATTGTGGGGTTGGGATGGTTATATAAGGTGGGGTTGGTTGAAAGGGCTTTATACTGAAGGAAGAATTGGATGTGGAGGGTTGGGTTGGATATCGTGGGGTTGGGTTGGGTTGGGTTGGGTTTGGGTTGGGTGTCGTGGGGTTGGGTTGGGTTGGGTTGGGTTGGTTGGATGTCATGGGGTTGGGTTGGGTTGGGTTGGATGTCGTTAAGGGGTTGGGTTTGGAGTTGGGTTGGATGTCGTTAAGGGTCTGCCCATGTTGGAGTTGGGTTGGATGTCGTGGGGTTGGGTTGGGTTGGGTTGGGTTGGATGTCGTGGGGTTGGGTTGGGTTGGGTTGGGTTGGATGTCGTGGGGTTGGGTTGGGTTGGGTTGGGTTGGATGTCGTGGAAGGTTGGGTTGATGTCGTTGGGTTGGGTTGCTGAGTTGGGTTGGATGTCGTGGGGTTGGGTTGGGTTGGGTTGGAAGTCGTGTTGATGAGTGGCTTGTGATGACGTGGGGTTGGGTTGGGTTGGGTTGGGTTGGATGTCGTGGGGTTGGGTTTGGGTTGGGTTGGATGTCGTGGGGTTGCTGATGTCGTGGGTTGGGTTAGGTTGGATGTCGTGGGGTTGGGTTGGGTTGGGTTGAATATCGTGGGGATGGGATGGACTGGATTGGATACAGTGGATGGGTTGGACTGTGTATTACTGAGTCCTGGAATGGATATGCCCTATTCCCTATTCCCCTTCTCCCTCTTTCGTCTAGCTGCTGGCTTCTTCCCCCACCCCTTGCACCTCCCTCTCCTTTTCCCTATTCTCCCTCCCCTCCCCCACCCCCCCCACCCCCTCACCCCACCCCACCCCACCCCTCACCCCACCCCACCCCACCCCACCCCTCACCCCACCTCACCCCACCCCTCACCCCACCCCACCCCACCCCACCCCTCACCTCAACCCCCCACCTCAACCCCCCCTTCACCACCCCTCACCCCACCCCTCACCACCCCTCACCCCACCCCTCACCACCCCTAACCCCACCCCACCCCTCACCACACCCCTCACCACACCCCAGGGCCCTCTCTAGGACTATTACAACTGATTCTTTCCTTTTACTCTGAAAATTTCCCACACTTTAAACACTTTCTCCTTGAATATTAAACCTTAGTTGGCTTCAGTACAGGTGGAGGAAGCAGACACTGATCAAAACATTATAACTAAAAACAAACTCTGTACCTGTGCAGTGTGATCTCCTCAGACTTTCTCCCGCAGGTGTGGTCACTTGGGAAGACAGTAGCCAGACCGACATTCCAGAGGCCATACTTCTCGCCACTCCATCCACATCTCCACTCCTCGCCTGTCTTCGCCACTCCATCGAATGACACCACCACTACCCTCGCCTCTTCGCCGTTCAGCCGATCAGGAATTCGCCAACCCTGCCCAGAAGAGATGTCCATTTAAGTCCTGGATTATAAGACTTTGAAGAACTTTGGCCAGATTATATACTGACATGTGGTAAAGTAATAAAACTGGACCTCCACACACTGCCTCTCTTCGCCTTTCACCTGATGTGAGAAACCTGTCCTGGCCAGAAAGATCCTTTGGTCTTGGAGAGGAAACACAAGAATTTGCATCGGATAAATGACACTTGGGAAATAATGAACCAACTAGTTAGAAACTAGTTGGTTGCTGACGCTTTTTATCCTAATAGAGGAAAACACCTTACTTAAAGATTAAGCCGGAATAAAGGACTGGACTGGTGTTGTTAAATACCTCACTTAGGCTGACAACAAACAACAATATGGTATGAACTGCAGAGTTAGGATCCAGAGACAAAGCTTAATTCCCACTGATGTTTTACTTTGAAAATTTAATCTGAATAGGAAACTTAACCATGTACAAATACTGTAACTGACCAGCTTATCTATACACATGCAGTAAATAATAGTAATTTTATTCCCGCCATTAGAGGAGATCCAGATACTTTACCTATTATCCCTGGACCTTATCTACCACATGGCTACTAAATAGGGGTGAATAGGACCAAAGGATAGTGAATCAGTACCCAGTGAGTCACACCTCCATTACCTATGGCATTCAAGGCTTCATATTTTTAACGTAGCACTACCTATTGTATTCAAGCCCTGATGCTTTTAACTTAGCACTACCTATGGCATTCAAGCCTTCATATTAACTTAGCACTGCCTATGGCTCCAAGCCTTCATATTAACTTAGCACTACCTATGGCATTGAAGCCTTCATATTAACTTAGCATCACCTATGGCATTGAAGCCTTCATATTAACTTAGCATTACCTATGGCATTGAAGCCTTCATATCAACTTAGCACTACCTATGGCATTGAAGCCTTCATATCAAC
>NW_027642956.1:7500-10000 GCF_032717465.1 Coenobita brevimanus
GGAAGAGGTGAGGGAGTAGAGGGAAGAGGTGAGGGGGTAGAGGGAAGAGGTGAGGGGGTAGAGGGAAGAGGTGAGGGGGGTAGAAAGAAGAGGTGAGGGGGTAGATGGAAGAGGTGAGGGGGTAGATGGAAGAGGTGAGGGGGTAGAGGGAAGAGGTGAGGGGGTAGAGGGAAGAGGTGAGGGGGTAGAGGGAAGAGGTGAGGGGGTAGGGAAGAGGTGATGGGGGAAGGGGGAAGAGGTGATGGGGTAGAGGGAAGAGGTGAGGGGATGGGGAAGAGGTGAGAGGGTAGAGGGAAGAGGTGAGGGGGTAGGGAAGAGATGAAGGGGGTAGGGAAGAGATGAAGGGGGTAGGGGGAAGAAGGGAGGGGGTAGGGAAGAGGTAATTCACCGGGTAATTCACCGGGTCGGTCAGGATCACTTGATGGTCGTGATTGTCAGCTTTTACCCTCCCGGAAGGGAGCTGAGAGCTGATATAGTCCGATCTAAGGGCAAGGCTGTGACCTTCACATACACACACACACCCGTCCCCTTGCTCAAGGGGGACAGTAACCACCCATTTCGTCAGAGACACTTTTCGCAACCTGAGCGAGGCGCGAACTCTCGTCTACCAGATGGCAAGCGAGAGCGTTACCGCTGAGCCAGCGAGCGGTGTGGTGAGGAAGTAGGGATGAGGGGAGGGGGTAGGGAAGAGGGGAGGGGGTAGGGAAGAGGGGAGGGGGTAGGGAAGAGGGGAGGGGGTAGGGAAGAGGGGAGGGGGTAGGGAAGAGGGGAGGGGGTAAGGAAGAGGGGAGGGGGTAGGGACGAGGTGAGGGGTAGGGAAGAAATGAGGGGGTAGGGAAGAGGTGAGGGGGGGTAGAGGGAAGAGGTGAGGGGGGGTAGAGGGAAGAGGTGAGGGGGGTAGAGGGAAGAGGTGAGGGGGTAGAGGGAAGAGGTGAGGGGGTAGGGAAGAGGTGAGGGGGTAGGGAAGAGGTGAGGGGTAGAGGGAAGAGGTGAGAGGGTAGAGGGAAGAGGGGACAGGGGTTGAGGAAAGAGGTGAGGGGGTAGTTAAGAGGTGAGAGGGTAAGGAAGAGGTGAGGGGGTAGGGAAGAGGTGAGGGGGTAGGGAAGAGGTGAGGAGGTAGGGAAGAGGTGAGGGGGTAGGGAAGGGGGACTGGAGTAGCGGGCATTGAGAAGGTGACAGTTTAGAGATGGTGTGTACAATTAGCCACTGCTACGACGTCAAATCACAAAAATCTACCTCTGGAAATATATCAGTGTGGTTGTTTGTAAATGTTGGCAAATTTAACAATGGTATTTAACATATTTTCCATCGGCTGTTTAATTAGCAAGGAGTGTTTGGGACTTTTCATAAACCTCAGGGCACCTTTGAAATAAACAGCTGTTAAGCAGGATTATTGTATCTCCCTTGCCCGACGGGTGTGTGAATAATGAACTCATTTCTTAGTAGGGATTGTCACCGAAAAAATAGCTTCTTTAGACCCAAGAGCACCAGCATTGTCAACAGCTCATGTCATAGTGGAATTGCTGTACCGTGTAAATATATAGTTATAATACGTCCACATCCACGTCATCCAATAGAGTACACGAATTATTTCTTTTAAGTAATTTCTTGGGGGGGAGGGGGTACAGACAATCTTCACCCCCCTCCCCCCGTAGTTCACACAACGCACGACGTCAGAACGCATGCCCTGGTCAAGGAAGGGTGTAAATCACAATCTTTATGCAAATATGTGAATGGTACAGTCATGAGAGCCAACCTGAAAGCCATTATGGTCAAAGCCCCATCCTGTCACCGACCATGACTGCCAAAATTTCAGTCAGTTATCGAGAAGGTGAATAAATCGGATAATGTCGGGGCAAATGATCATGGTAGTGTTAACCCATTTAGCCAGGAAACGTCGTTCATTTTATTCTTGCAGCAGCCTGATGATTTTATTCAGCTTAGGGTACACTTTTCAAACTGAAGGAGTCAGATACAGTACTAATAAAGTCTTTAGTACGAGAGGCTGCTCGTAAGCTGAATAAAATGGCTTGATAACAATAAGAATAAAATAAGAATCATGTCACTCTGGTTCAGGGGAATAAACGAATCTTTACCTAACCAAGGATTACGTAGTCAACACATTTCGCACAGAAATAATAATGATTAGATGGACGTGTAGTTCTTATTTAAATGCTAGGCCTGGGTTTGGGGGGGAGGCTAAGTTTACTATTGACGAATTAAGAGGAGGAATAGGACAAAAGTGTATTGTTGTGATGAGGAGGGATAGACTGAGGTGGTTAGGACATGTGAAGAGGATGGAGGATGACAACAGGGTGAGGAGAGAGAGGTGTGAACGTCGGGGGTAGGGCTGCAAGGGGCAGACCGGAAATGCCTGGGACGAGGTCATAGTGTGTGACTTCAGGGATAAGGGAGTGAAAAGGGAGGCTGCAAAAGATTGTGCAGTGTGGAGAGCCGCCATTATGTGACCAAGGCCGACGACGCATGCAAGCATGTTAGA
>NW_027642956.1:15000-50000 GCF_032717465.1 Coenobita brevimanus
CAAAACGATATTACCCAGCTTTATCCAAAAACATATCGTTAAGGAAGTCTTTGTGTGTGTGTGTGTGTGTGTGTGTGTGTGTGTGTGTGTGTGTGTGTGTGTGTGTGTGTGTGTGTGTGTGTGTGTGTGTGTGTCACCTAGCCAAGTCTAACTATATATAACCTCACATAATCTCATCTAACCTCCTAATACCTAACCTAAAATATTCCAACCCAACCTGACCACCAAACCAAAGGAAACGCAGTCTACTCCTAACTAACGTGAACTAATCACACAGTCTCACTTATCCTAACCATACCTAACCTAACCCAACCCAGCCAAGCCAAAAATGACCTAATCCAAGCCTACCTAACCCAGCCTAACCGAACCTAGTACAACCCAACCAAAACATATCTAAGCAAACCTATTCTAACCCAGTCTAACCTAATATGTCTATACCAAATCCACCTGAAAACACCCCAGCCAAAAATGACTGTGTCCAACCAAACCCTGCCTTAAGTGACCTAACCTAGGTTGATATTGGCTATTCATTCTTTAAAATTTACATGCCTGTGAAAGTCACACTCCAATTTTCTCAAGATCTGTTTATAAGTGGTTTTGTGTGTGTGTGTGTGTGTGTGTGTGTGTGTGTGTGTGTGTGTGTGTGTGTGTGTGTGTGTGTGTGTGTGTGTGTGTGTGTGAGAAGAAAGAGGAAAGAATGAAGGAAAGAAAGACAGAAGAGGAAGGACGGAAGAGAGGAAAGAGCAGACACCCAAAGCAGCACTACAGTACACTGAGTGAGTGGAAGGTGGGTGCCCCTGCCTACCAACAAGTTAGGGTAATAAGGATGTGGGAGGGGAGAGGAATAGTAATTATCTCAACCCCAGAAAAAAAAAAAATGTTGGATGAACAGTAGGATTGGGGGGGGGAAGATGACCAAGGCCCATCAGTTAGAAACTGCCTAATATCTCTCCTAAGTGATTATTCTGTTTAATACTCCTTACTATCATCTTGTGTCATTTAAATCATTACAATACCTCCATACTCAGCATAAATAACATACAAATTGACAGCAGGCAGCCCTATCCAAAAATAATTAGCTAAGGAAAAGATGCTAGGCAGCCTCCTTAAGTTACAAGAATATGGACCCAGGGGTTATGCAGATACAATGACAACTAATGCTATTTTGTGGCCTATTACACAGGCAGCTGGAGTGACTCAGTGGCAACGGTGCAACGGTTACCAGCCTCTCTTGCCCACCCCTCAGATGTAACCCTTACAGTCTCCATCCAGCTGGACCACCTTAACCCACTAATCCAGCACCCACCATAGCTAATGACATGGCATATAGGAAACCATTTCACTTGTCACTCAGGGGGACTACATAAGAGACAGACAGAGACTACATCAAGGAGACAGGGGAGGATATGTACAACATCAAGTGAGAGAAGGGGGATGGGGACTACAAGTAGAGAGAGGGGGGGGTGAGGCCAGGGACAACATCAAGGAGAGGGGAGATGGGGACTACATCAAAGGGGGGGAGGGGGACCACATTAGGCAGAGCAGAGAGGAAGGAGGCACTACACTGAGTAGGGGAAGAGATGGGGTCACTATCAAGTGGGAGGAGGGGGAACGGGACGGGTTCAAGAAAAGAGGGGAAGGAAGAGAGGATGACTGTACCCCTACCTTCCACCCATTATATTATAAATATTAATATATGATAAATACAACCACCATTACTACCAATGTTACAACTTTCGCAAACACGACAAATGATGAAAGAAGGAATAAGATAATTTTTAATCAAGTGGACATCAAATCTATTTTACTTAAAATAAAAACAACAGTAATCTTCAGTACATTAATTACCCTGGGCATGAAGAAGGGTGAGTATGAAGGCACACGTAGGTATCAACTGCAGTCAGTCTCACCCTTTCGTAGCTGATCACTTGGCCATGCACCTCTGTTGTGAATGGGATCAGAACAAAATTGGTTAAAAATAATAATAAAATTGTTAAAAACTACTCCTCCAACCATAATACAACCCTTCAGTGCCCAATCAGGAGCACAGGTACCTGGGTCTACACCTTAGTCCAGGCTGGATTATGAGGCAAGTGACCAGTTGATCTTTCTTGAATAAGGGAAGTGTTGACAGAGAGGGAGGAGGAAAGGGCTGGAACTGAGAGAGAAGACACCAAGAATGAAGAGGAAGTAGAGGAAGGGGCTGACACTATGAGAAATGGGGGGGGTGGAGCGGGCCTTGAGAGAAGAATGAAGGAGGAAGGGGCTGGCAATGTGATAGAAGGAAAGGAGGAGGAGTATGGAGCTGGCACACACACAGAACAGTGAAGGAAGAGGCTGGCAATGAGATGGAGAGGAAAGGAGGAGGAAGGAGTCGGCACTGAGATGGAACGGAGGAGGAATGATGAGCTGACACAGAAAGTGAGGAAAAAGGGGTGGGCACTGAGAAATGAGGGGGAGGAGTAGGAGGCAACAGATGAGGGAGGAGGGAGTAGGAAGAGTAAGGGAAGGGCACTGAAAAAGAAGAGGGGGGGAAGGGAAGAGCACTGAGAAAAGGGGGGGGGAGTAGGGAAAGGGCACTAAGAAAGGAGAGAGAGGAGGAGAAGGCTCTGTGACAGAGATAGACGGGGTGGTGGTGGTGTGGGGGGGGGAGGAGAAAGGGGGTTGACACAGAAAAAAGGGGAGGAGAAGGAAAATAATAACGGTAGAGGACGAAAGAGAGAGAGAGAAAGGAGGCTGGCATTAAGAAAGGAGGAGGAGTAAGAGGCTGGCACTGAGGGATGATGAATAATAAAAACTGTTTACTGAAACGTTACCAGTAAAAAAGTTTCAATCCTAAGATCAGTTGACAAAAATTTTTCATTGTGTAGTACCAATAAAATATTATACCTGACCCTTTCAATATGATGTCTTTAAAATATTCATTTTCTTTATCCACAGATAATTTACATTAGCTGTAATTTAGTCTGAAGAGAGTACTAGCAGCATCTTGCCTAAAAGAAGTTTGTCTCACTTCAATAAAACTGTTATAAGAAACGCAAAAAAAAAAAAAATCAGAATCATATGGAAAGGTTTAGGTCCAAATCACAAACCATTATTCTATCTATCTATCTATCTATTGCCAGACGCCTCAATCCCGTTTGGGGTGGCCACAAACAAATCGCCTCCAAGTCGCCCTGTCCCCCGCCATTTCACTGCCCTGCTCCCAACTCACACCCCCCTCTCTCATATACCTCTCCACCCCATCCCGCCATCTCATCCGCGGCCTCCCACTCCCTCTTCCCCCCTCCACCTCACTCACATACACTCTCTTTGTCAGTCTTTCACCCTCCATCCTCTCCACATGGCCAAACCACCTCAGTGTGTTCCTCATAACGCTTCCTATCACATCCACATCCACACCGCAACGCTCCTTTATATCCTCATTCGTCAGCCTGTCTCTCCACGTGACTCCACAGGCTCCTCTTAAATAACTCATTTCCACTGCTCTCACTCTTGACTTGTGTCCTTCCAACAATGTCCAAGCTTCACTTCCGTACGTTAGAGTTGGTATCACAATACTGTCATGTAGTAACTTTTTCACTTCCATGCTCACTTCCCTGTTTCTTATCACTGCTTTCAAGGAACCAGCAACCTTTCTTCCCTGCTGTACCCTTTCAAGCACTTCACCCTCCAAACCTCCATCCTTACTCATCACACTACCCAAATACTTAAACGTACTCACATTTTCCAATTCCTCACCATCCAACCTCGCTGTACATTCACTAACTTCACCTCTCTCAAAGACCATCGCTTTACTCTTTCCTACATTCACCTTTAGGTTCCGTTTCTTACACACTCTCCCAAACTCATCCACCAAGCCTTGCAGCTCCCCTTCGTCTTCACTCAACAACACAGTATCATCTGCAAACAACAGTACAGGGAGTTTCCAAACACTATCCTCTCTCACCAGGGCCACTCCAACATCCACTACCCTACCTTGTACCTCTTTTATTACCCCATCCATGTACAGATTGAACAACCATGGAGACATGACACATCCCTGTTTCAAACCAACTTTCAAAGAGAAAAATTCACTTAGTTCACCATCCACACGCACTGCAGCCTTCGCACCATCGTACATACTCTTCACAGCATTCAACAACTTCCCATCTACTCCATATATTCTTAACAATCTCCACAATCCTTGTCTATCCACCCTGTCATATGCTTTCTCCAAATCCATGAAAGCCGCATACAACTTCTTTCCCTTCTCTAGAAACTTTTCCACTAAAGATCTAAGAATGAATATCTGATCCACACAACCTCTTCTCTTCCTAAAGCCTCCCTGTTCTTCTCCAACTAATTTCTCTGTTCTTTCTCTAACTCTGTCTATAAGTATCCTACCATACACTTTTCCTATTATACTAAGAAGACAAATGCCCCTATGATTACCACACACTTCTTTTTCCCCCTTTCCTTTGCACAAGGGAATAATTATACCTGACTTCCAATCCTCCGGGACTCTACCTTCCTCCCAGGCCAATCTGCACATCTTCCACATCCATTCTACTACTATCTCTCCCCCATGCTTCAGCATTTCACCACACACTCCATCAATTCCTGGGGCTTTCCCCGATTTAACTTTCTTCATTGCTTCCACAACTTCTATCCTACTGATTTCTTCCTGTCTTCTCACCTCCCTCCTTCTCCCAGCCATTCCCCAGCCACTTATACTCGCATTACTTCCATCCTCTACGTTCAACAATTCCTTAAAGTGTTCTCTCCATCTGCTCACTTTTTCTCCATTCTCCACTAGTAATCTACCATTTTTATCTTTCACTCCCCTGCTAACTTCACTTCCACCCTGTCTTACTCTTTTCACTTCTCTCCAGAACATTTTCTTACAGTCCCTCCACTTTACACTCAAATTCCTTCCAAATTCCTCATCCACTCTCTTTTTACTCTCTCTTACTAATCTTTTCACCTCTCTCTTCCTTTCCACATATAACTCTCTCTTCCGCCTCTCAACTTCTTCCACGCCCCTATTTCTCATCCATTCATTGTATGCTTTCTTCTTTTGTGCCACAGCCTGTTTCACCTCTTCAGTCCACCACGCTGTTCCTTGCACCCCCCTCCGTCTTCTCTTCCTTCCACACACCACATCACATGCTGCACATATTTCTTCTGTAAATATCTTACACATACCTTCCACGTCTCCCATCTGCTCCAATTCATATTTGCCCAATCGTTCCTCCACTTCTCTCTTATACTCTGCCTTTTTCTCATCCTCTTGTAACCTTTCCACTCTCCTTGCAACTACTCCTTCCTCTCGTCTTTCCCTTCTTCTATTCCTCCATCTTACTTGCATCCTAATTCTGGCCACCACCAAGTAGTGGTCAGAAAGTCCACTCCCCCAACCTCTATACACTCTTGCATCCTTTACACATCTTCGCATCCTTTCATCCACACACACATAATCAATCATTGCCTTCCTTTCATTCAGTTCACCACCCACCCTTCTCATCACTCGCCATGTATACCTGTGGATCATTTTATGCCTGAAGAGGGTATTGGCTATCACCAACCCCCTCCCAGCACAAATGTCCACTAACGTACTCCCATTCTCATCTATCTCAGCAGGCACACCCCACTCACCAACTATTCCATCCACCTTCACATTACCAACTTTACCATTCATATCACCAATCAAAAACACTCTCTCATTCCTTCCAAACTTTTCCATGCACACTTCCACATTTGTCCAGAACTCTTCTCTCACTCTTCTAGCACGATCTTGCGTTGGCGCATACACACACACGATCGCCCACATTTGTATTCCAACTTTCAACTTTACCCACACAATCCTTGACCCAACTGATCCATACTGTCTAATGCTCTTCTTCCATTTTTTACTCACAACTATACAAACTCCTTCCTTTGCCCTCTCATTCTCACCTACTCCTGCACATATACCCCACCCATACTCCCATTCTCTCACACTTTCTCCTCTCCATTTTGTTTCAGTTATTCCACATACATCCACTTTCGCATCCTCAAGCACCTGGACAATCTCTCTCTCTTTCACCTCATCATTCGCTCCTCTTACATTCCATGTACTCATTACCAAGTCCTTTGTCCGGTCCTGGGTCGTCAACGTTTGGTCAGTCCTTGTCCGAGGCTTCTTGTTTGTTTTTTCAGTTAGCTGTTTTCCGGGGAGGGGCACTAACCCTCCGCCAACCCTTTTAGTCGCCTTTTACGACAAGCAGGGATACTGGGGGAGTATTCTTGAAAACCCCCCTACCCCCAGGGGGGTATTTTAAATTCACTGTATTTTTTAAGAAAGTACTAGCATCTTGACTGTAGGTGGTTCATCACAATTCAATAAAACTATTTAAAAAAAGAATTTTAAAAATAGAATACATTATCATACTGAAATGTTTAATTGGTCCAAAGCACAAAAGGTTAAACTCCAGTAGTTTCTTTAAATATACACTCACTATTGCCAGATTATTTACTTCAGCATTATATGAACCTCTAGTGATGAGGTATCTAAAAGCCATATTTAACTCCTCCAGTTACGTCTCATGAAATCTTGGCTGGAAAAAAAAAAAAAAATCATCTTCATCATCTAATCCAGTGTTGCCCCATGAGCGCAGGAGCCCAGGGCTAGGTAAGTTGGTCTTGACATTTAGGATGAGAATGACCAGCCTCACTCATCCCTGAGTGGCATTATGTGAACAAGAAACCCCAACCAACCCTTGGATATAAACCTGCACCAGCTCAATCCGACAGGAGCGCCTTAATTGCCCACTAAACCACCAGGCGCCCTTATTTGGTTATACGGTTACCACTCAGCATAGTAAACGGTTTCCTGGTGTATAGGAAACCATTTGGCTTGTCATTCAGTTTAGAGGCACCTGTAGACAGAAGGAAGAAAGAAGGAAAGAAAGACAGAAATGGAAGGATGGAAAGAAGCAAGAGAGGAACGGGCAGGGACCCAAGAAAGTACTACATTGAGTGAGTGGATTGTAAACACCCCCACCAACCACTAATAATAAAAACTATGCCAAAAATGACATGCCACATTATTTTGTAATATAAATCCACCTGACAAACTATGCATCATCCAGATATCAGTGGAGTTTCACTACCTCAAGATAAATGCACAGCTGGACACATACAGACAAAGGTAATTACATACAATGACAGCAAACACAGGTAGATATGACTAACCTTGCATCATCCAGGTATCGGTGAGTGACTGGAGGCGTATACCGAGAGACAGTGATTGTTTGGGCAACACTAGAGACCGTGTGTGTTGCTGCTCCCCCTCCACAGTAGATGATGGGGAGCCCAGGGATGAGGGATGACAGGGTGGAGGAAGTGAGCAGCTCGGCTGATCAGTTTCGCCTGCCACTCTAACAAGCCTGTTTGCTGGCTCAGATCTGATACTTGCCGAATGCCCTGTGGGATAACAAGTCACTTTAACTACTTCTCTGCAATGACACTGATTTTCAGTACTGTATAATCCTACTATATACAGATGACTTTATTCTGCTTGGGAAAATATAACAAACTGGAGAGGTCTGGCACACCACTAGAACTGCCTGTTCATACACAGCAACCCAATATTTCTCCCCCAATTCCTACCTAAGAAAAGGGATGAGGTAGGTTCCATCATCCTCCCCACCAGGGAGAGATATTATAACATTCAAACAGCATACCCAGTGACATATGCCACAGTCATTAACACATCACCTAACAATCTGAAGTAATGGTTCCACCTTATAAGTACAACCTGGTTACTCATCTTCCCTTTAGCACTTCAACTCCTTCTGTAACACCTACTTATAAAGTATTAAAGGCACCACTCAGCTTTTTCTCTACCATCCACACCTGCACTACTCAAAATGACAATCTATCTGTCTATCTATCTATTGCCAGACACCTCAATCCCGTTTGGGGTAGCCACAAACAAATCGCCTCCAAGTCGCCCTGTCCCCCGCCATTTCACTGCCCTGCTCCCAACTCACACACCCCTCTCTCATATACCTCTCCACCCCATCCCTCCATCTCATCCTCGGCCTCCCCCTCCCTCTTCCCCCCTCCACCTCACTCACATACACTCTCTTTGTCAGTCTTTCACCCTCCATCCTCTCCACATGGCCAAACCACCTCAGTGTGTTTCTCATAACGCTTCCTATCACATCCACATCCACACCACAACGCTCCTTTATATCTTCATTCGTCAGCCTGTCTCTCCACGTGACTCCACAGGCTCCTCTTAAATAACTCATTTCCACTGCTCTCACTCTTGACTTGTGTCCTTCCAACAATGTCCAAGCTTCACTTCCGTACGTTAGAGTTGGTATCACAATACTATCATGTAGTAACTTTTTCACTTCCATGCTCACTTCCCTGTTTCTTATCACTGCTTTCAAAGAACCAGCAACCTTTCTTCCCTGCTGTACCCTTTCAAGCACTTCACCCTCCAAACCTCCATCCTTACTCATCACACTACTCAAGTACTTCAACGTACTCACATTTTCCAATTCCTCACCATCCAACCTCGCTGTACATTCACTAACCTCACCTCTCTCAAAGACCATCACTTTACTCTTCCCTACATTCACCTTTAGATTCCGTTTCTTACACACTCTCCCAAACTCATCCACCAAGCCTTGCAGCTCCCCTTCGTCTTCACTCAACAACACAGTATCATCTGCAAACAACAGTACAGGGAGTTTCCAAACATTATCCTCTCTCACCAGGGCCACTCCAACATCCACTACCCTACCTTGTACCTCTTTTATTACCCCATCCATGTACAGATTGAACAACCATGGAGACATGACACATCCCTGTTTCAGACCAACTTTCAAAGAGAAAAATTCACTTAGTTCACCATCCACACGCACTGCAGCCTTCGCACCATCGTACATATTCTTCACAGCATTCAACAACTTCCCATCTACTCCATATATTCTTAACAATCTCCACAATCCTTGTCTATCCACCCTGTCATATGCTTTCTCCAAATCCATGAAAGCCGCATACAACTTCTTTCCCTTCTCTAGAAACTTTTCCACTGAAGATCTAAGAATGAATATCTGATCTACACAACCTCTTCCCTTCCTAAAGCCTCCCTGTTCTTCTCCAACTAATTTCTCTGTTCTTTCTCTAACTCTGTCTATAAGTATCCTACCATACACTTTTCCTATTGTGACAATGCAGTTACTTATACAAAACCCTAATACAAAAGAGCTCCTGATGTTACAACTAGTTACATTTAGGGAAATCTGTTTGTATGAAAGAGTATATAATCTATGGGGAAAATGGGGACTGGGTGTTCAACCACCACCAACTTACACCTATAATGCTATATATAAGGCAATTTTAAACAAGAATAAGTTAGTTATATCTAATACAGACAATATTAGCACATGACTAATAATGATGCTTCTCTATTGCAATGGATACACAAAGACCCCAAGAAAAGCTACTGGAACTGAAACCACATCCTCAAACTCCTGACTCTGGCTACTGATTGTGTACAACAATCGTACACACGTGAAGTAACCCTTAAAGGATTACTGCTGCTGGCAATACATAGGAATAATTTATATTACTATAGCCTGAAGCCTTAATCCTGTATGGGGTGACCAGAAACAAACTGCTCCCACATTGCCCTGTCCTTTGGCTGCCCTCCCTCCAACTCATATCCTCCTCTCTCATTTATCTTTCCAGTTCATTGTCCCATCTTATCCCTGGTCTCCCCCTCCACCTCATGGACACACACTCCTAGCCAGTCTCTCGTTCTTCATCCTCCCCACATGGCTAGTAATTTATATCCTTAATTAACCCACCAGTTCACAGAAAACTATTCCTCACACGTTACCAAAATCCAGGATACTTGATATCTTAATCTTGTCCCAATTGTTGTAATGTCTGAGGTGGTACACTGGCAAGTGAATTTGGCTCTCTCTCTCTCTCTCTCGCTTTTTTTTTTTTTTTTTTTTTTTTTAAGGAATGGTTTGTGGGCTCCTGGCCTTTGGTTCCTTCTTTCTTGCATTAAAAAAAAAAAATAATAATAATAATAATAATAATAATGGTTCCTATCCCAATAACAGCAGGAACCAGCCTCCATAAGTTTAGTGTTAAAAATGGTTTAGTTTTTGTTACTTTGATATTCCATCTAAATGACTTCCTTATGCAGTGTTTGTTAACACTGAATGAAGGCAGATGTAGCACACAAGCCATTTTACAAACAATATAAGTTTAGTAAAGTATATAAAGAGGGATGCCTTCATGTGGTGTGCTGGTCAGCTCCACTGCCAGGTTTGACAAACATTCCTCAGCTGCCTCCCTATCCCCAGAAAAGTGGATGGTGAACTGCAGGAGGAAGGCAGCTTCAGCCCACAGTTCACTGGGTTCACACTGCAGATGTGCTTTAGGACACTACTACATGTGTTGTGTGGTGCTGGTGCAGGATTTGTGCATTACACTTAAATGTGTTGTGTGGTGCTGGTGCAGGATTTGTGCATTACGCTAACAAAATATAACAAATATCACCTGTGGTGCTGCCAGGGGGTTGGGTATGGCCTGGGGCATTCCAACAGACAGGTACTTGTACATAATAATTACACTGATAAAATATAATAATTACACTAACAAAATATAACAAACATCACCTGTGGTGCTGCCAGGAGGTTGGGTATGGCCTGGGGCAGTCCAACAGACAGGTACTTGTACATAATAATTACACTAACAAAATATAATAAACATCAACTGTAGTGCTGCCAGGGGGTTGGGTACGGCCTGGGGCATTCCAACAGACAGGTACTTGTATACAATTGTCATAAGTGCTGCAGTGAACCCATTTTCATTGTCCTCTTCTCTCCTCTCATTGCTGCAGCCTTCAGATGACCCCAGTGACCTGGATGATGCTGATGATGGTTTGGTTGATGACCAGGATGACGTATTGGTTGATGCTGCCGACGATGAGGGTGATGTTCCACCAACATGCACCAGCTGAGCAGAGCAGCCACTGACCTCACTAAGTACACAGCTGTGGAGGTATTGGGAAAGATATAGTGTATGACAAATAAATAAATAACTACATCAATTCATCCCAACTCTTTTTCACCCATCAAGTTAAATAAGTAAACTGAAGTGTCAATGAAAAGGTCAAGTGATGCATCATCATCATCATCCAGACCTCCTTTCCCACCCTAGGGCAGGGTGAGGAGTAGCAGTGTCCTGACAGCCCAAGTTTGCCCACTCCAATGGGCCACATTTCCATTCACTCATCATTCAAGCCCCTGGAATCCTGGCTCTCTGATATGCCAAAAACTTTCACCACATTCTGTAGTGATGCATACAAGTACATAAAGGAATTTCACAGGAAAAAAAATGAACACCAAGATTATTAAAATTAATTAATGCCAAAAATAAAAATAATGAATGAACACCAAGATATTATAATGAATGCACACCAAGATTACTAAAATGAATGAATGCCAAATGTACTAAAATGAATGCACACCCAGATTACTAAAATGAATGCACACCCAGATTACTAAAATGAATGCACACCCAGATTACTAAAATGAATGAACACCAAAATTATTAATACAGTTTGCAGACAAGTAACTGGCCTGGGAGGAAGGTAGAGTCCTGGAGGATTGGAAGTCAGGTATAATTATTCCCTTGTACAAAGGAAAAGGTGAAAAAGAAGTGTGTGGTAATCATAGGGGCATTTGTCTTCTTAGTATAATAGGAAAAGTGTATGGTAGGATACTTATTGACAGAGTTAGAGAAAGAACAGAGAAATTAGTTGGAGAAGAACAGGGAGGCTTTAGGAAGGGAAGAGGTTGTGCAGATCAGATATTCATTCTTAGATCTTTAGTGGAAAAGTTTCTAGAGAAGGGAAAGAAGTTGTATGCGGCTTTCATGGATTTGGAGAAAGCATATGACAGGGTGGATAGACAAGGATTGTGGAAAGTGTTAAGAATATATGGAGTAGATGGGAAGTTGTTGAATGCTGTGAAGAGTATGTATGATGGTGCTAAGGCTGCAGTGCGTGTGGATGGTGAACTAAGTGAATTTTTCAATTTGAAGGTTGGGTTGAAACAGGGATGTGTCATGTCTCCATGGTTGTTCAATCTGTACATGGATGGGGTAATAAAAGAGGTACAAGATAGGGTAGTGGATGTTGGAGTGGCCCTGGTGAGAGAGGGTAGTGTTTGGAAACTCCCTGTACTGTTGTTTCCAGATGATACTGTGTTGTTAAGTGAAGACGAAGGGGAGCTGCAAGGCTTGGTGGATGAGTTTGGGAGAGTGTGTAAGAAACGGAATCTAAAGGTGAATGTAGGGAAGAGTAAAGTGATGGTCGTTGAGAGAGGTGAAGTCAGTGAATGTACAGCAAGGCTTGATGGTAAGGAATTGGAAAATGTGAGTACGTTTAAGTACTTGGGTAGTGTGATGAGTAAGGATGGAGGTTTGGAGGGTGAAGTGCTTGAAAGGGTACAGCAGGGAAGAAAGGTTGCTGGTTCCTTGAAAGCAGTGATAAGAAACAGGGAAGTGAGCATGGAAATGAAAAAGTTACTACATGACAGTATTGTGATACCAACTCTAACGTATGGAAGTGAAGCTTGGACGTTGTTGGAAGGACACAAGTCAAGAGTGAGAGCAGTGGAAATGAGTTATTTAAGAGGAGCCTGTGGAGTCACATGGAGAGACAGACTGACAAATGAGGATATAAAGGAGCGTTGTGGTGTGGATGTGGAAGTGATAGGAAGCGTTAGGAGGAACACACTGAGGTGGTTTGGCCATGTGGAGAGGATGGAGGGTGAAAGACTGACGAAGAGAGTGTATGTGAGTGAGGTGGAGAGGGGAAGAGGGAGGGGGAGACCGAGGATGAGATGGAGGGATGGGGTGAAGAGGTATATGAGAGAGGGGGATGTGAGTTGGGAGCAGGGCAGTGAAATGGCGGGGGACAGGGTGACGTGGAGGCGATTTGTTTGTGGCCACCCCGAAAGGGATTGAGGCGTCTGGCAATAGATAGATAGACAGTTGCAGAATAAGACAATGCTATGGCTCTACGTCTTTTCCATGGCAATTTTTCACGATCAGCAGCATACAGTATTTTAGTGATTATTTCTTGTCACAGCACAGCACTGAAAATAGTGTGATGGCAATTTCACACCTAGTCTCATCTTAAATGTCAGGACCAACTTGCCTAGCCCCGGGCTCTTGCGCTCCTCATGGGGCAACGTAGGATTGGATGATGGATGGATGGATAGTAGGTCTGGTTAACAGGCACTCAACCAATCCGAGTATATGGAAAACTCTATCTTAAATAAACTCTTGTCTAACTTCAACCTGTGATGGAAAGAGTCAGGCTTTCTAAAAAATTTCCACTTCCTATTGTGTCCCGTAAAAAGAGAGAGAGAGAGAGAGAGAGAGAGAGAGCAGTTAAGCATCAGCCATGAAATGAAATAAAACAACATGAAACAAACACATGGGAATTATGACTGTTAATACTGTGACTCCAGGTTCAACTGTGTGTGAACCCAGTGGACTGCAGGCTGATACTGCCCTTGTGCAGTCCATTATCCTCCTCTTGTAGATAAGGAGGGAACTGGGGGACATTTATACCTGCCTGGCTATATCAGTGCCACTACATGAAGGCAGCCTACTCCAGCACCAAATTAAACTACAGTAATTCCAGATGTGGTCATGTACAAAGGATGAAGAATGAGAGACTGACAAAAAGTGTGTATGAGTGAGGTGAGGAGGAAAGGAGGATAGGAAGATCAAGAATGAGATGCAGGGATGGAATGGAGAGATATATGAGGCAGAAGGGTGTGACCTGGAAGAAAGGTAGGGCAGAGGTAAAAGAGACATTGAGGAAATTTGTCTGTTGCCATCCCTTACAGGATTAAGGCACTGGCAATAGACAGAGTTCTAAATAAGTGAACCCACCTCATCTTATGTAGTGTGTGGGTTGCTGGTGTCCCTTGTAAACTGCAACATTCAGTGCATCAAACTGTTCCCTGGAGCAATGCAACATCCATCATGCCACTCTGCCTGAAAATGAAAAATATTAGTAATTGTATTGGTTCTTGGGTTTGTAGTAGGAGGTGGTGACCATCATCCACTCACTTGATATAGTGCTGCCTACTTCTTCCTTAACCTTTATCATTCTTTTTCTGTGCCTGCCCTCCTCTCTTCCTATTTCTCCCATCTTTCCTGTCACTTCTTATTGCTTTTCTTTCCTTTACAGGTGGCTTTACATTGAGTGACAAGCCAAATGGTTTCCTGTAAGCCAAGAAACCATTTACAGCGCTGGGTGGTAACCATATAACCGACCTATACGTGCTCCCTACGTGTCAACAAGTGGGTTGGTGGAGGTTTAGTGCCCCTCCCTGTAAAACAACTAACTCAAAGTCAATTGGCCACCCTTTACGGGAATATGGCGTCTGGCAATAGATAGATACAGTAGATAGGATTGGTTCTGCCTGATTGGGAATAATGACACTACAAGTACAGCCTGTGTCTAGGAGGTGGAGCCAAGATTCCAGGGGCTTGAATGGTGAGGGAATGAATGTGTGACCCATTTATGGTGACCAGTTCTCCCACAGCTTGAATGGTGAGGGAATGAGTATGTGACCCATGTATGGTGACCAGTTCTCCCACAATCATTTTCCCCCCTTTTCCTTGCTTTCTGGACCCTACCTCACCCCACCTGAGTGTGGAAAAAGACAAACGGGAGGAAGACGATGATGATAATTGTCCTCAGTTAAAGAGATACTGACCTTGAAATTTGCACACCCATATTCCAGCATTCTCACTTACATTTCATACAAAACTGGAATATCTATCTATCTATTACCAGACGCCTTAATCCTGTTAGGGGTAGCCACAAACAAATCGCCTCCATGTCGCCCTGTCCCCTGCCATTTCTCTGCCCTGCTCCCAGCTCACACCCCCCTCTCTCATATACTTCTCCACTCCATCCCTCCACCTCATCCTTGGCCTCCCCCTCCCTCTTCCCACCCTCCACCTCACTCACATACACTCTCCTTGTCAGTCTCTCTCTCTCCATCCTCTCCACATGCCCAATATAACCAATTGGCTTAAATACCTGGTTATACAAACATCCCTCAAGTACTTCCCTGTCCCCTGAAAGATGGATGGCAGACAACATGAGAAAGACATCTGATACACCTCTAGTTCGCTTCAGCTACGCCTGGGGTTACAACTACTACTACACTGAATGCATAACTTCATGATACCGTAGCTGACTGACTGACTAAGAGGGTGTATGTGGGTGAAGTGGAGGGAGGGAGAGGGAGGGGGAGACCAAGGATGAGGTGGAGGGATGGAGTGGAGAGGTGTATCAGGGAGGGGGGAGTGAGTTGGGAGGAGGGCAGTCAAATGGTGGGTAACAGAGCGACTTGGAGGCATTTTGTCTGCAGCCACCCTTCGCAGGATAAGGGCATTGGGCTATAGATGGATAGATAGATAGACCACAGCTGGCAAGGTATGGTGCACATCTCCCTGAAAGTTGATTTACGCCATAATGTCCTTCACTACATTCTCTATGAGCCTGTACAATATCATAAGATCAATTGGTGAAACCCTTTTTAATATTTTTGCAATTCTTTTCTATGCACATGAGTTATAGCGAATTTTGTTTCCAAAGCCACAGCTGAGTGGTCCTGCCGCCTATCATCAAACTCAATGGCAATTCTGACTACACGAGGTCCATATTTCTGATTACTAAGGTTTTCTGATTTAGTCTGTGGTAGTTGGAGGTGCTCACCATCCACCCACTCGATGTAGAGCTGCTCTCGGGTGTCTGCCCTTTCCTCTCCTCCATCCTTCTTTTCTCTGATCCTCGTCTGTCTTTCTTTCCTTCATTCTTTCCTCTTCCTTCTGCCTATGGGTGACTGTACACTGAGTGACAAGCCAAATGGTTTCCTGTACACCAGGAAACCATTTACTATGCTGGGTGGTAACCATATAACCAAATTATGGCGCCTGGCAGTTTAGTGGGTAATTATTGCGCTCCAATCAGATTGAGCCGGTGAAGGTTTATATCCAAGGGGTGGTTGGGGTTTATTGCTCACATAATGCCACTCAGGGATGAGTGAGGCTGGTCACTCATCTTAAATGTCAGGACCAACTTGCCTAGCCCCGGGCTCCTATGCTCCTCATGGGGCAACATAGGATTGGATGATGAACTGAATGAATGATTCTGTATTAATAATTATCTATCAACCTATTTATCACCAGGTGACTTAATTCCAAATGGGATGACCACAAATGAATCCCTTCCATGCCACTACATTCTCTGCCATAAGGCTGCCTGCTCTCCAACTCACACCACTCTCTCTTATATACTATACCTCTCAGCCCATTTTTGGTCTCTGCCTCTTCCTCCCCCCCCTCCCCTCCACCTCATCCACACACACACTCTCCTAGTCAGCCTCTCATTCTCCATCCTTTCCACATGGCCAAAGCATCTCAAAGTATTTCTCCTAATGCTTTCTGGCACATCCACATCAACACCACAGCACTCTCTAATCTGAAAAATTTGATACCCAAAAACCTGCACTTCCAAAAATAATTCTACATACAAGAAGGGTGTGCTGCTATTGCCTGTCACCACACACACCATGCATATGTGAAGACCAAGCAGGGCTGGTTGTTAGAAAATATAAAAATAAATAAGAGTTACCTCATTTGCTTGTATGGCTCCCACATGCTTGCATATGTTTGCCTTGGTCACCCAGTGGTGGCTGTCAGTGCTGCTTAATCTCCAAAACTGCACACTGGCATCCTGCTGTCATTCCCCAGGAAAACTGTGAGGCAGCAGCATCTATAGCCTGTAAAGTAAACATGTTACCATTAGACACTGGCCATAACAACACTTGTGTTTTGTATAGGCTTCAATTATCATTACCCTGTACACTGCAGCTTTAGATAAAAAAAAAAAAATCTGCCTTGCACTGAGGAAAAAAAAATAGTTTGAGCAATTGATTATTAGGTCATACTGGCTTTAATGCAATTAAGTACTGTACAGGGTATGTCAAACAGTTTGCAAAGTTCATGCGTGTTATACATTAACTGCTACACTGCTCTGAAGTTAATTTGTCAATACTGTACATTTTTCAACAATTTTATTTTATCAAACCAGTCCAGACAGAAATGAGTTTTGAAATGACTGAGCAGCATTATGATAAACAGTACCTGTCAATCCCATTTTACCCTCTTCAAGGGGTTTGGGCCCAGAGGCTAGACTACCCTGGTCAGGTACATTAAGAGTAAGTTCTGACCAGCATTCCAGCACCACTGCTGGTGACACTATAAGATACCTGTGCAAGGCCATCACTCTGACTGGGGTGTTCCAGCCACCAGATAAAAAAGCAGCTACCAGGTACAGTAAACTCTCAATTATCCGTCGTTGATATATTCCCCCTCACACAATATCCAGTGCTGCTAAATAGGAATATCAGGCAAAATTATGCAAAATCCGATGCTGAAATGGGACATATCCGGCAGTTCTATGCAGCATCCGGCGTTGAGGTGGATCAGCTGGCTCATAAACAGTAACCCACCAGCACGCGGGAAAACCCCAAAGCTTGCAAGTCAATGAAAACACCGACTATGCCCCAGCCAATCAGAATCCATTGTGGAAGCGGCTCACTCGGCACCGTCACGCTCTCATTCTTGCCTGTGGATGTTGTGTAGTAAAGAGGTGTCGGTGCGCACTGCTCTTCTGACCACGCAGTCACGAAACCCTAGTGCTGTGACTAACTCTGTAGCATATTGCAAAGCTTATGGCCTGGAGTGATCTTTGGGGGAGCCATTCGCCACTTGACCACATGGGATTAAGTGGCAGTACAGTACAGTACTGCATGGTGTACAACTCTACCCTCTATTCATGCCAACACCTGCTGTATGTACAGCAGTACACTATGTACTGCATTATTGTACTGTATCATTGCTGTATTGTATTTCATGCTTAGTTTCATCTTTTCTATCTATCTATCTATCTATTGCCACACGCCTCAATCCCGTTCGGAGAGACCACAAACAAATCACCTCCAAGTCACCCTGTCCCCCGCCATTTCACTGCCCTGCTCCCCACTCACACCCCCCTCTCTCATATACCTCTCCACCCCATCCCTCCATCTCATCCTTGGCCTCCCCCTCCCTCTTCCCCCCTCCACCTCACTCATATACACTCTCTCCACATGGCCAAACCACCTCAGCGTATTCCTCCTAACACTTCTTATCAAATCTACATCCACACCACAACGCTCCTTTATATCTTCATTCGTCAGTCTGTCTCTCCATGTGACTCCACAGGCTCCTCTTAAATAACTCATTTCCACTGCTCTCACTCTTGACTTGTGTCCTTCCAACAACGTCCAAGCTTCACTTGCATACGTTAGAGTTGGTATCACAATACTGTCATGTAGTAACTTTTTCACTTCCATGCTCACTTCCCTGTTTCTTATCACTGCTTTCAAAGAACCAGCAACCTTTCTTCCCTGCTGAACCCTTTCAAGCACTTCACCCTCCAAACCTCCATCCTTACTCATCACACTACCCAAGTACTTAAACGTACTCACATTTTCCAATTCCTCACCATCCAACCTCGCTGTACATTCACTGACTTCACCTCTCTCAAAGACCATCACTTTACTCTTCCCTACATTCACCTTTAGATTCCGTTTCTTACACACTCTCCCAAACTCATCCACCAAGCCTTGCAGCTCTCCTTCGTCTTCACTCAACAACACAGTGTCATTTGCAAACAACAGTACAGGGAGTTTCCAAACACTACCCTCTCTCACCAGGGCCACTCCAACATCCACTACCCTACCTTGTACCTCTTTTATTACCCCATCCATGTACAGATTGAACAACCATGGAGACATGACACATCCCTGTTTCAACCCAACCTTCAAAGAGAAAAATTCACTTAGTTCACCATCCACACACACTGCAGCCTTAGCACCATCATACATACTCCTCACAGCATTCAACAACTTCCCATCTACTCCATATATTCTTAACACTTTCCACAATCCTTGTCTATCCACCCTGTCATATGCTTTCTCCAAATCCATGAAAGCCGCATACAACTTTTTTCCCTTCACTAGAAACTTTTCCACTAAAGATCTGAGAATGAATATCTGATCTACACGACCTCTTCCCTTCCTAAAGCCTCCCTGTTCTCCTCCAACTAATTTCTCACACCTCAGGTTCGTATTCTCGTTGGCTGGCTATGGAAGCTCCCCAACACCTCTGCCTTAGTGATTTATTTTGGGATATGGCTGGTTGATATCCTTTTGTAAGTTATTTATAGAGTATGGTGGTAATGAAGGGATTTTTGTAACATGGAGGAGGACAGTAAGGTGAAATAAACAAAATGAATTGCTTAGGAAGAGGTGTTAGGTAGCTTGATGCAGAGTATGGTGATAGCTACTGGAAGAATTTATGCAACACAGAAGAGAAGAGTAAGGTGTAATAAACAAAATGAACTGCTTAGGAAGAGGTGTCAGGGAGCTTTAGGCTATGCAGAGTATGGTAATACTGAAAGAATTTATGTATCACAGAAAAGGACAGTAAGGTGTAATGGGCAAAATAAATCACTTAGGAGGAGGTGTTTGAGAGCTTTCTTAACTGACAGGCATACTGTCTGATGATTTTATTCAACAGAATAAACTCATCAGACATCAGGTGAACAGAATCCTAGACTTGTCCTAAGCAAGAGAGGGTTAGAAATACACAAGAAAAAACTGACCACAGCTCCAAAGAAGGATTAAGGTAAGCTTCCTGATGCACTGGAGACAGTTTTTTTTTTTTTAATGCAAAGAAGGAACCAAAGGCCAGGAGCCCACAAACTGCTCTCCTTAAGAAAAAACAAACAAAACAGACAGCTAACTTCTTGATCTGTATGGTACATTTTGAGATGCCTGGACACTGTGCATGAAAGACTGGAGGTCATAGGCAGTAGGCAGTACAGACAGGGAAAGACAGTTCCAGAGTTGACCTGTTGCATACACGAAGGACTGGGAGTAGTGGTTAACTCTTGCATTTGAGAGCTGGACACAAAGAGTATAAGAGTTTGTCACTAGCTAGGTGCTATGTGCCCATTATAGAGGTGGAGGGATGCAAGCACACAGTTCAGAGATGAAGAGGCCATTGAAGTAGTTACAGAAAAGAGATAAAGATGCAACAGTGTGGCAATGAGACAGAGGTTGAAGGAAGCTAGTACGAGGAGGAGAGTTAATGAGACAAAAAGCCTTGGAATCCATCTTGCTGAGAAGAGCTAGATGTAGGAAGCCTCCCCACACATGAGAGTTTTATTCTACACAGGGGCGAATAAAACTCTGTATAAAGTCAACAACTATGCAGGGGTAAAGAAGGCACAAGTTGGCTTAGCACACCTAATCTCTTGGAAGCAGATTTTACAAGATATGTAATATGATCTTTCCAAGATAAATCCTGAAAGAATGAAACCCCACATATGTTTAAAGATGATGTCGGATTAAGCTGGATATTGTTAAAAATTGGAAGCAATTTGTTTGTGGCCACCCCTTATGGGATTAAGGCGTCTGGCAATAGACAAATAGATATATTGTTAAAAATTAGAGGGTGCTCCTGTGGAAGAATCTGTTGGGTTGATAGATGTAAGAACTGAGTGTTTGATGCATTAAAACCAACCAGATTACCTTGATCCCAATCAGAGATATGAGCTGATGTGGTGCCTGATAAATCCAGGCCGCCATGACCCCCAAGCACTGTGTCTCTGAGGTGTGAAGGAACAGCATGTCAGCCACTGTGTGGGTGCCTGATACATCCAGGCCGCCATGACCCCCAAGCACTGTGTCTCTGAGGTGTGAAGGAACTGCATGTCAGCCACTGTGTGGGTGCCTGATAAATCCAGGCCGCCATGACCCCCAAGCACTGTGTCTCTGAGGTGTGAAGGAACCGCATGTCAGCCACTGTCGGCCAGTCTCTCGGCTCCATCCACACGTTGATGGATGGGAAGGCCAGGCTCAGTACATTCCAGTTCTGTCTGAAAGATTACATTCTATATTACTGTGCTATCTATCCATCTATCATCTGCCTCTATATATCCTATTGTCTATCTATCATCTACTCCTACAAAATACTAATCCGTCTATCTATCATCCACCTATACAATATTCTGTCTATCTATCATTCACTCTTATAATACAAGTGTCTCTAACTGTTACAGATTTTTTATGAATGGAGGACACCTGTAATCTGGTGTCTGGAATTTTCTATTTAAAAAAAAAAAAAAAAAAAAAAATCTTCCTCTGTTCATCTTTGTATCAATAGTATCATATCGTTTATAAAGGCTCCAACATGCTTCCATGCGTTGGTCTTGGTCACCTAATGGCAGCTCTCCACACTGCTCAATCTCTGGCAGCCTCCCTATTCAGTTCCTTGTCCCTGAGGTCACACTATAACCTCATCCCAGGTCTTCTTTGGTCTGCCTTTCGCAATCCAACCCCCAACATTCACACTTGTCACTTTCCACACCCATATGTCATCCTCCATCCCCTCAACATGCCCAAACCACCTCAGTCTACCCCTCCTCAGCACAACACTAATACTAATACAAACTATTTCTATGTTAAAAAAACATAAACAGCAAATGAAGGAGTGTTAGGGTGCAATATGCCAGACAAATAACTGAGGAATAGGCCTTATGAAGCCTGCTATGCCACTCACAATACAGACTTAATCAATGCATGACTGGTGTTAAGGCTCTAACCTGGTATAGTCCATTTTTGTGGTGATGGTGGTGTGTGGTGGGGCAGCCATGCTGAACCACACTGTCAGTTCAGCGACAAGGCAGGCCATAGCCAGCTGGCCACTCCATCTGTCAACACAATATTACACTGTACATATAGGCTCCCCAACACCTCTTCCTTAGTGATTTGTTTTTGGATATGGCTGGTTAATGTAATTTTTTACACTATTTATGGAGAGTATGGTGATATTGGGATGAGTTAAATATGGCACAAGAGGAAAGCTAGGAGAAATAAGTAAAATAAATCACTTAGGGAGAGGTGTTTGGGAGACTCCTTAAGTGACAAAAATACAGGCCATGGTATCATACTTAAGTAAGGGTTGGGTTTCTCAAGACATTATGTCAAATGGATTTATATGTACAATGAAGCCAGGCAAAAACCATATTAAGATGTAAATCCATATAAACATACTCCAACTTTTTTTTTTTTTATGTGTCCAACTCTGGGCATAGGCTTTACAGGCTGCTCTCAAGGCCCAGTAGTCCTCCTCCTACATACCATACACCTCTACATGTCACCACTACGGCGCTAACACCCACCATCCATACTGAATACATGCTAGGGCTGTCTCATGCAGGACTGGTGTATTGGTATTAACTGGGGTATTTTTACGACATGTCGGCGGGTCTCCTGGTAGATCAGTAAAGTCCGTTTTTAATAAATTCAAATCCTCAAACTGTTCTCTGCCCCAGTGGGGATTTGAACCTGGGTCCGGTAGGACTGCAGGCCACCTCTCTACTGACTAAGCCACTGCCTCCCCCAAAGAAAATAACCCTAAAGCCTTCCATGCCACTACTCATGCAACACTTCCAAATCTTCTCTAACCACACACACTGCACGGGGGGGAGGAGAGGGAAGGGGAGGCCGAGGATGAGATGGAGGGATGGAGTGGAGAGGTACTGTATATGTGAGTGGGGGATGTGGGTTTGGGGGACGGCAGTGAAATGGCGGGGGACAGGGCAACACGGAGGCGATCCGTTTGTGGCCTCCCCTCGCAGGATTAAGGCGTCTGGCAATAGAGAGATAGACAGAACAAAGTACAGGTAACATCCCTCAGGGACACATTACCTACTCTTCAGCACCCGTAGCCAATGTTATATTATTGCAGGCTTGTTTTAACCTGTGAACATTTCCAACCTCTTTCAGCCAAGTTCATGGCTGGGCCTGTAGTCTTGTCAGAGGGGGAAGTTCTCTCACATGGCCATGGGCCACTTAGGGTCCACAATACTTTATGAAAAACAGGAAGTTAAGTGATCTGGACGTTAAGCAACCACTGTAACTCATGCACCATATACTGTATAGTGCACTATATGTACTGTACAGGCATATGGTATATACCAGTACTGTACTGTATATTACTTTTACAGTACAGTACAGGATAAAAAGCCCAAATTAAGACAATAATACAATATGTAATGTTATGTAAACCTAATGCATGGATGTGCAAGGACACTCAAAAGCAGCGGTACACATGTGACTGGACACGGCTGCCTGCCGCTGGTGCTGATGACACTGTTATGGCTACAGCAAACTTTTTACTGATTGTTAATAGACTTTTTACTGTTTTTTTGGTGTATTTTTTTATGCTTTTGTGTAAGTAGGGTAAAAAAGAAAAATATTAAGACATATGAACAGTATTACAGTGTACAGGTATACCCCAATATACGATACCCCTGGATGCAATACCCCAGCTTAACAATGGGGGTAGAAATACCACCATACCCTGAGTAACAATGGCCAAACCCTGGTTCAGAGATGGGTTTAGATTTATTTGACTGATTCTGATATTTTAGACTTAAATTTTGTTTAGGTTGATTTATAAACTGTTTTTAGACTTATATTAATGTGTTTTAGTCATAGGTGGGGTGAACATTGCCATTTTGGGGTACAGTTTACTAAGCCTGATTTTTTTCCAGACATATTTGATGATTTTCAGATTCTATTTTTGGGTTTAGGTGATTTATAAACTACTTTTAGGCTTAGTTTAGCTTGTTTTAAAGTAATTTGAGAATTCATGTGACTTAAAAACTTGTTTTTGGACTGACTTAGGTCGGTTTAGGACTGGGTTGGGGGGAAACCCAAAGGTCAAAAACGCAATCTATACTTTACATGTTACATCTACCCCGATATAAGATATCTCGCCAAACGATGGGCTTTTACCTAACCAATTGCATCGTTAAACCGGGAAATAGCCTATTTTTAACTGTATTGGTTATATCATACAGCTGGCAGCGTAATCGCTTTGTTTTGGGATGCTGGCTGGCCATCAGTGATGCTGCAACACAGCTTTGCGCCCAAATACGCTCGCTACGTCCCGTTCTTCAGATGGGTTTTTTATTTCTATTATATTCTTGTGGGTCACCCGACGTTAAAGTTAACAGACATTCTGCAGGACATTAAGCTGTGCATGATTGTACACAGCCAACAACTGTGTAGAAAGGCCTGACTGTACTGCCTATAAAACTAAACAAACAGTTCTACTGTCAGTCTTTGGGTAGCCTAATTATTCTCCTCAAGGTGTAAGGACTCTTGGCCTGGCTATTATTGTCAAGTACATTTAAGAGATGATGAGATGCCTACTTCTCTTGATGACATTACGTGATTGAAAATCCTCCAGCCACACCACAAACAAACGTACAGCAAGGCCTGACTGTGTTGCCCATAAAAATAAACATATGGTTCCTCTGCGAGTCCAGCTGGGATGTTATAACCACTACACTACCCGGCATCTATGATAAAAACTGAATACAGTATACAGAACTATGCCTACTGACCTGAGAGACCTGGAGTTTAGGATGACAGGGTGCTGAGTGGCTTGATGTATTGGAGTTATGCTAAATACTGATCCCTGGTGTGGCTTGGGTGTGCATGAAGGTAGCCTGGGTGTGTCTGAGGGTAGCCTGGGTGTGCCTGGGAGTGGCCTGGGTGTGCCTGGGAGTGGCCTGGGTGTGTCTGGGCATGGCCTGGGTGTGCCTGGGTGTGGCTGATAGTGGCAATGCTGGGGAAAGAACCAGTGGTGGGGCTGGGTCCACTGCCAGCTGAGACTGTGTTGCCACATAGGTACACCACCATCCTGATGCCCACACTCTTCTTATGATGCCGTATGTCCTCTTCACTGCCCTGACCAAGACAACAAATACACATTAAGCAGCACACACCACACACTTATGATGCCGTATGTCCTCTTCACTGCCCTGACCAAGACAACAAATACACATTAAGCAGCACACACCACACACTTATGATGCCGTATGTCCTCTTCACTGCCCTGACCAAGACAACAAATACACATTAAGCAGCACACACCACACACTTATGATGCCGTATGTCCTCTTCACTGCCCTGACCAAGACAACAAATACACATTAAGCAGCACACACCACACACTTATCATGCCGTATGTCCTCTTCACTGCCCTGACCAAGACAACAAATACACATTAAGCAGCACACACCACACACTTATGATGCTGTATGTCCTCTTCACTGCCCTGACCAAGACAACAAATACACATTAAGCAGCACACACCACACACTTATGATGCCGTATGTCCTCTTCACTGCCCTGACCAAGACAACAAATACACATTAAGCAGCACACATCACACACTTATGATGCCGTATGTCCTCTTCACTGCCCTGACCAAGACAACAAATACACATTAAGCAGCACACACCACACACTTATGATGCCGTATGTCCTCTTCACTGCCCTGACCAAGACAACAAATACACATTAAGCAGCACACACCACACACTTATGATGCCATATGTCCTCTTCACTGCCCTGACCAAGACAACAAATACACATTAAGCAGCACAAACCACACACTTATGATGCCGTATGTCCTCTTCACTGCCCTGACCAAGACAACAAATACACATTAAGCAGCACACACCACACACTTATGATGCCGTATGTCCTCTTCACTGCCCTGACCAAGACAACAAATACACATTAAGCAGCACACACCACACACTTATGATGCCGTATGTCCTCTTCACTGCCCTGACCAAGACAACAAATACACATTAAGCAGCACACACCACACACTTATGATGCCGTATGTCCTCTTCTCTGCCCTGACCAAGACAACAAATACACATTAAGCAGCACACACCACACACTTATGATGCCGTATGTCCTCTTCACTGCCCTGACCAAGACAACAAATACACATTAAGCAGCACACACCACACACTTATGATGCCGTATGTCCTCTTCACTGCCCTGACCAAGACAACAAATACACATTAAGCAGCACACACCACACACTTATGATGCCGTATGTCCTCTTCACTGCCCTGACCAAGACAACAAATACACATTAAGCAGCACACACCACACACTTATGATGCTGTATGTCCTCTTCACTGCCCTGACCAAGACAACAAATACACATTAAGCAGCACACACCACACACTTATGATGCTGTATGTCCTCTTCACTGCCCTGACCAAGACAACAAATACACATTAAGCAGCACACACCACACACTTATGATGCCGTATGTCCTCTTCACTGCCCTGACCAAGACAACAAATACACATTAAGCAGCACACACCACACACTTATGATGCCGTATGTCCTCTTCACTGCCCTGACCAAGACAACAAATACACATTAAGCAGCACACACCACACACTTATGATGCCGTATGTCCTCTTCACTGCCCTGACCAAGACAACAAATACACATTAAGCAGCACACACCACACACTTATGATGCCGTATGTCCTCTTCACTGCCCTGACCAAGACAACAAATACACATTAAGCAGCACACACCACACACTTATGATGCCGTATGTCCTCTTCACTGCCCTGACCAAGACAACAAATACACATTAAGCAGCACACACCACACACTTATGATGCCGTATGTCCTCTTCACTGCCCTGACCAAGACAACAAATACACATTAAGCAGCACACACCACACACTTATGATGCCGTATGTCCTCTTCACTGCCCTGACCAAGACAACAAATACACATTAAGCAGCACACACCACACACTTATGATGCCGTATGTCCTCTTCACTGCCCTGACCAAGACAACAAATACACATTAAGCAGCACACACCACACACTTATGATGCCGTATGTCCTCTTCACTGCCCTGACCAAGACAACAAATACACATTAAGCAGCACACACCACACACTTATGATGCCGTATGTCCACTTCACTGCCCTGACCAAGACAACAAATACACATTAAGCAGCACACACCACACACTTATGATGCCATATGTCCTCTTCACTGCCCTGACCAAGACAACAAATACACATTAAGCAGCACACACCACACACTTATGATGCCGTATGTCCTCTTCACTGCCCTGACCAAGACAACAAATACACATTAAGCAGCACACACCACACACTTATGATGCTGTATGTCCTCTTCACTGCCCTGACCAAGACAACAAATACACATTAAGCAGCACACACCACACACTTATGATGCCGTATGTCCTCTTCACTGCCCTGACCAAGACAACAAATACACATTAAGCAGCACACACCACACACTTATGATGCCGTATGTCCTCTTCACTGCCCTGACCAAGACAACAAATACACATTAAGCAGCACACACCTCACACTTATGATGCCGTATGTCCTCTTCACTGCCCTGACCAAGACAACAAATACACATTAAGCAGCACACACCACACACTTATGATGCCGTATGTCCTCTTCACTGCCCTGACCAAGACAACAAATACACATTAAGCAGCACACACCACACACTTATGATGCCGTATGTCCTCTTCACTGCCCTGACCAAGACAACAAATACACATTAAGCAGCACACACCACACACTTATGATGCCGTATGTCATCTTCACTGCCCTGACCAAGACAACAAATACACATTAAGCAGCACACACCACACACTTATGATGCCGTATGTCCACTTCACTGCCCTGACCAAGACAACAAATACACATTAAGCAGCACACACCACACACTTATGATGCCGTATGTCCTCTTCACTGCCCTGACCAAGACAACAAATACACATTAAGCAGCACACACCACACACTTATGATGCCGTATGTCCTCTTCACTGCCCTGACCAAGACAACAAATACACATTAAGCAGCACACACCACACACTTATGATGCCGTATGTCCTCTTCACTGCCCTGACCAAGACAACAAATACACATTAAGCAGCACACACCACACACTTATGATGCCGTATGTCCTCTTCACTGCCCTGACCAAGACAACAAATACACATTAAGCAGCACACACCACACACTTATGATGCCGTATGTCCTCTTCACTGCCCTGACCAAGACAACAAATACACATTAAGCAGCACACACCACACACTTATGATGCCGTATGTCCTCTTCACTGCCCTGACCAAGACAACAAATACACATTAAGCAGCACACACCACACACTTATGATGCTGTATGTCCTCTTCACTGCCCTGACCAAGACAACAAATACACATTAAGCAGCACACACCACACACTTATGATGCCGTATGTCCTCTTCACTGCCCTGACCAAGACAACAAATACACATTAAGCAGCACACACCACACACTTATGATGCCGTATGTCCTCTTCACTGCCCTGACCAAGACAACAAATACACATTAAGCAGCACACACCACACACTTATGATGCCGTATGTCCTCTTCACTGCCCTGACCAAGACAACAAATACACATTAAGCAGCACACACCACACAGCAGTTAATGTAATGTTAACACTACAGTAAAATTCCCAAAATTCAAAACGGTTGGCATCAAGAGGCTTTTGGAAAATTGTGAAAATCAGGAACTCAAATTATTGGGACTGCACTGTAGCTACTGTTTCAATGCTTTCAGGTTCTTAGCTATATTCCCTATCAGCAGAACATAAACGTCTAATATTTGCTGCAACAGCATCCTTGGCCTCCCCCTCCTTCCACCTCACTCAAATACACTCTCCCTGTTAGTCTCTCGCTCTCCATCAGTCATAGTATTCAAATAACTCAGAACTCAGTGCCTGTCTGAGGGTCAATTTGAAAAGTCCTATTTCTTCCAGCTCAACAACCAAGGAAGGCAGGGAGTTGCAAAGGTGCACAACACAGACAGAGTACGGTAAATATGCTTACAACAGTCAAGGGAGCAGTATGTGCTAACTTATATATATGACCACCAGTTCCCACAACTGGAGAAAACCACAACAAACAACAGCATCAATGGATGTCTGGCGAGGCATTATCTTCCAGCATCTACAAGGTCAGCAATTACCCTCCATCAACAGAAAAGAAACCCAAGGCTACAAGTCTTGCATGATAGGGTAAGTGCTCCATATCTGAGATACATTTCGTCCACCTAGGTTGAACAGACTCAAGCAGTTTGATATCACCAATAAAGCCTGTATTCCATACCTCACAACAATATTCCATTGAAGGTCTAACATGAGTTGTGCACAGTCACATCATTAACTCGCAGGAACGGCAGACGGTGGATTTAAAAAAATTTGTAGCCACTCCCCAGCTTTACGAGCTGGATATGGTCATGGAACCTTAAATTTCTGTCCACCAGAACGGCCAGGTCTTTACTTGCTGTTGTTAATGAGACAGGATGATTACCTATACAGTATTGGCCAAAAGGCTGAGGCACAATCCAGTTCCTGCCAAACCTAAGTGTAACACACTTGTCTGGGTGAAGGTGTAGGCCCCAAGACTCGCCAATACTGTTCACCATGTCTATATCATGTGGACTATTATTAAGTCCACAGACAATACACACACTACTGTTCCTGTTAACTTTTATATTTTTAAATCATTAGCAAAACTCTTGTACTGGCAGTTCAAAAATGAAGCCAAGTGGCTGATGTATATAAAAAACAATACAGGACCCAACACTGACCCCTGGGGTACACAACTCTGAGGCAACTCTGCCTACCATAGTATCATATACCACAAGCCTCCCAATTATGAACTGGTGAAGCCATGCGAGGATATTTCCAGAAATACCTAAGCATCGTAATTTTGTGATAAAGTTAATCAATATAATGCTCACCTTTCCCATCACACTCAGCTTAAAATGTCACAACAATCCTGCAGACGACAGCCATTGTGGAAGGGTGTGTTTACGTCGCTTAGAGCAACAAGTCTACTCAAAAACTTCATTTAAAGGTCTCGTCAAAATAGTCAATGGAGTATACCAAATTCTTCCAAAAATTAGTAATGTAAAAAGATACAGAGAAGTGCAAGCCACATTATAAGTTTATGAAAATAAACCAGGATGAAATATCAAACGAACCTCGGATTCATTCCCATCTAATATAAATTTTGACATCCATAGTTCAACAAGAAGTAGAAAAATTAACACTGTATTGTAAATTTATGAAAATATATATGAGGACGAAATATCAAATGTGAATATCAAAATCCCCTGTCATTCTAATTCCTGATACTGGCGCCTTATTTAAAAACGTTTCTTCGATAAATCTTTACCATTCAAATACATAATAATAATCTTCATTCACTATATAACTCCTCAGATTCCTGCTAAAGCCTCAGTTAACTCTCTCAGGCTTCTATAATTCACTCTCAGCTGAATAAAATCATCTGACCTTAGCTGGTGTGAAATATTATATCTGTTCCAACAATGACATCCCAGTCTCTTCCTCATCCTCCACTCCTCCCTCACCCATCCAGAAAATTACTCTCGCTCCTTCACTCCCCAAATTTACATCTCGCAATCCCTCACTCCCTATTTTCCCTCTCTCACTCCCTCCATCTCCTAAATAGCCTACTTCTTCTCGCTTCCGATTGCACTTCCCTGTTATAATTTCACACCTTCAGACCTCTCTCTCTCTCTCTCTCTCTCTCTCTCTCCTGTTTCGCCTCTGTTCCCTTCCCATCACTCCTTCCCCTCCAATATCATCTCTGTACAAATCACAGCTCCTGCCCGCTTTCTGTTTTTTCCTTACGTAGGCTTCTACTCTCCCGTTTGTCTTAGTGCCTTCCCACTGCCCTGTGGAGGCAGGCACAGAATACTTGGCCAGTAGCCCTGCTTGTATGGAGGCAGGCACAGAATACTTGGCCAGTAGCCCTGCTTGTATGGAGGCAGGCAAAGAATACTTGGCCAGTAGCCCTGCCTGTGGTAAGCGGTCACTACAAAGTGTCTTCCATCTTTCTTTCCTTCCTGTCCTCTTCTGCTCTTCTGTCCCGCCTCTCTTCTTGATTTCAATGGCAGCCTTAGTGCCACACAGCCACGTGTGCCTTGATGCTACTAATTCACCTTTCCTTCCTTCCTTCCTTCTTATTTTCTTACTTTTCAGGAACGGTCCCTTTATTACTCCGAGAACGGTCCTTGATTTCTGACTACCGTATAATATAGGAACGGCCCTACTGACCTGTCGACGGGACTTTGATGGATGGTTGTGAAGAGTGAAGACGTGTTTCTGAGCTCTCGTCTAGCTGCAGGGTTGCCTCACCGGCTTTAGCTTTGTTTTCTCTGCCACTAGGGCGTTTTTTAATAAAGTTAGGTTAGCTAGACCTCATTTTCCTCCCTGGCCTTAGTAGATATAGTAGGTGTCTATATCTAATTACTGAGATTGCCTTTGCTTACTCACCTCTGGAGTGTACCCCCCACTGATCGCTCTGGGGTGTGAGTTATACACGGGCGCGTCCTCCCGAGAGTGGTTTGAGAGGGTAATCTCAGGCTAGGTGTGTCTTTCCCAGGTACCTTGTCCCTTGCTTGTTTTTCTCTTTCTTCCCACTTCCCCCGTGAGGGGGAAGTGGTTGCTATGACGGACGCCCCTGCTGCCTCCCCCCCCTTCAGGGGGGGAGGTAGTCCTGACGACATCCCTACCGTGACTGACCGGCCCCAGACTGACGGACGCCAGACTCGTTCCCCGCTTGACATCCCTGTCAATAACGCGACCTTTGTAACTCTTCATGCTCTAGGTTCTACTCCCCTGTCCAGACTCAATCCCTTCATTGTCAAGAAGGTGATTGACCACTGTGCGGGAGAGGTGGAACAAGTTAAAAAACTTGGAAATGGAGACCTCCTGGTTAAGACGATCAACTCCTCTCAAGTTAAAGACTTGCTAAAGCTGCGTAAGTTTCACTGCCATGATATCGAGGCCAAGATCCCAACATCCATGAATTCCTGCGAGGGTGTTATCACTTGCAGGGATCTCATGGTGATGAGTGAGGAAGAAATCATACAGGAACTTGCTCATCAGGATGTAATTGATGCCAAATTCATCACTCGTTATCAGGAAGGTGTAAGGACGAAGACAGCCACAGTTATCGTCACTTTTGGCAAAGTTTTGCTACCTACAAATGTCAAAGTAGGATATGAAATTGTAAATGTAAGACCGTACATCCCGAATCCCCTTCGTTGTTCAAAATGTCAGCTCTATGGACACCATGAAAAGGCTTGTCGGGCTTCCAACATCGTGTGTGGCAAGTGTGCGGCTGTGGGTCACTCTGCTGACAACTGTACATCCGAGACTGAGTGCTGCTTTCACTGTAAGGATGCTCACTCCACTTCCTCGAGGGTTTGTCCCAAGTGGAAGGAGGAGAAAGAGGTCTGCACAGTGAAAGCAACTGAGGGCATATCCTTTTACGATGCTAGGAAGAAGGTGAAGGAGTTGCATGCAACTCCCAAGCCTAATGTCTCCTATGCATCGGCGGTTGTGTCTCGTCCCGTGATGTGCACCGTTGAGACACAGACTGACCTTACATTCGCTCCTCATGCCCCACGCCCTACCTCTCAGTCTAAGCCTCCTGTACGTTCCAACTCTCTTACGGATATCCCTGTTGCTACATCATACTCTCAGGCTGCCGCTGCTCCTTCGCAGTCAGTGCGGCAAAAACAGAAGCCTGACAAGTCTGACAAAATTAATTTGACCCCCCTCACTAAGCAGTCACGTCCTCATGTCCTTCCCGCTCCTGGTCCAACGAGGGAGAGAAAGAATAGCTCTTCCTCGGTGGAGTCTGGGAGCCTTATCATTGACGACAATATGGAAGTCTCCATGAACAAGAACCGGGAAAGGTCCCCCGGTAGCCACTCGCCTGGACGCGGGGGGCATAAAAAAACTAAGCATACTGGCCACCCTCGTAAATCTTAAGCCGCCGCATTCACTCTATTACAGTGGAATTGTAGAGGTGTCGGGAATAAGTTACACAATATAGCAATCTTGCTGTCAATACACAGGCCAGACGTTGTTTGTTAACAGGAGACGCGCCTGGAGAATCATCCTGATCCTCCACAGTTCAAACACTATCACTCGTATAGAAGATATGAAGGTCACGGAGTTGCCATATACACACACAAATCACACCCACACACGGAAGTGATTCTAAATTCTACTCTGGAAGCGGTCGCGTGCAGAGTAAAATTTAATAACACGTATCTGTCTATTTGCTCTCTGTACTGTCCTCCACACGGCCCCATTGATAGTGATGCTTTAAATTCACTAGTTGAACATCTACCTGGCAATAAGTTAGTGTTGGGCGACTTTAACGCCCATCACTATCAATGGGGTAGCTTGAGGATCGATGGTCGTGGGGAGCAAGTAGCCGACCTAATACTACAGTCCAACCTCTGTCTTCTGAACGATGGTAGAGCGACTCGTGTAGATGATCGTACTGGTAACTTTTCGGCCATTGACTTATCTTTGGCCTCCCCTGGTATACATCAAGATCTCTCATGGGACCCTTACGACGACTCCTTGGGAAGTGATCATTTACCCATCTGTCTTTCTTATACACGCGACATCATTTCAGACCCTCCACCTCCAAAATTTAACTATAAGAAAGCAGATTGGGGATCCTTCTCAAGGATCGCCAATTTAGATATATCTGGGGAGACCATAGATGTTAAGGTCGAAAATATAACCCAATCCATATTACACGCAGCTGAGGCTGCTATTCCCAAGACTTCTACAGTTCATGCGAAGCATAGAGCACATTGGTGGACGCCGGATTGCCGACAAGGATTAAGAAAACGCAATAGGAGATACAGGATTTTTGATAGTCAGCCCACTGAGAAAAATTTTATTGCATACAAACAGGCACGGGCTGAGGCAAGGAGAATAATAAGAAGGGCCAAACGTGACTCCTGGCGGTCCTTTGTGTCCACGGTGACTCGTACAACACCATTACGTAAAGTCTGGTCCACCATAAGAATATTAAATAATAAAGGCCCATATTTCCCCATTACCACCTTGCAAGTAAATAATAACATCTATGACGAGCCCGTGGACGTTGCTAACATCCTCGCCAGGAGTTTTTCTCATGTAAGTAGCTCAGCCAATTATGACCCGCGTTTCCAGCATCATAAACGCACGGCTGAGCTACAGATATTAGACTTTGCCACAGAAGACGTAAACTCCACGTACAACCAAGAGTTTACGCTAGATGAACTGCTCCTTGCCCTTAAATCCTGTAAAGACACCAGCCCTGGACCAGACACCATCACGTACGGTATGATCCAGCATCTTAATCAGGACAACCTGATTAAGATGTTAGCATTGTACAATGAGATTTGGGCGTCTCGAACGTTCCCAAACTCATGGCACTTTGCGCACGTCATACCGATACCCAAAGAGGCTGGTCGTCTTATGAATCCCACTTCATTTCGTCCTATTGTGTTGACTTCTTGTCTATGTAAGGTCATGGAACGTATGGTTAACAATAGGCTTCTTTTTGTTTTAGAGTCGAAGAATTTGTTAAATGATCAACAATGTGGCTTCCGTAAATACAGAAGTTCACTAGATCATTTAATGAATTTGGAACATTGTATTGCAGAGGCATTTCCTAATAAAGAATTCATGATAGGGATGTTCTTGGACATCCATAAAGCCTATGACATGACCTGGCGACACGGTATACTAATGAAGCTCTATGCTTATGGTTTAAGAGGAAATTTACCTGTTTTTATTTCAAATTTCTTAAGGGACAGAACTTTCTCTGTCAAATTACCCCGTAACGTAACATCGGATATATTTATCCAGGAAAACTGGGTGCCACAGGGAAGTGTGCTTAGTCCTACTTTATTTAGTATTATGATCAATGATATTCTGTCATCAGCTCCCATCCCGAGGAATCTTAAATACTCGCTCTACGCTGACGATTGTGCAATATGGCACTCTTCACGTAATGCACAATT
>NW_027642956.1:55000-80000 GCF_032717465.1 Coenobita brevimanus
TGTATTTTATCTTTTACTTTGGTTTTGCTTCTGACGTAGCTGTAAAACAGCTTCGGTTGATCACTACTTTTATTTATGATATGATATCCTCCTCAAACTGTTTTTGGGCTTCCCTCCTTATTCTTGTATATAATAATTACAAATCGTTGCCTGTTTGTAATTATTATATGCCCTTTCACTATTGTGTCTTCTGTATCTATTCCACAACAAATCTCTTTTTTCTTTTAATTTTTTACATTCTGTATCGAACCATTTCTTTATTTTCTTATCTGCTTCTTTGTGCTGTGGGATGTACTTCTGGACTCCTATTTCATAAAATTCTCAGAATTTTTTATATATAGCATTTAAATCTTGTCCTCTAAGCTCCTTTTCCCAATTAATTTCTAAGAAGTACTTCTTTAGGTCTTGATAATTTCCCTTTTTATAGTTTAGGCTCTTTTTGTAACTTTCATTGCTGTTAACTATGTCATATGCTATCCTGAAATTGCAATTTAGTACTGCATGGTTGCTTTTGCCGAATGGAGGGTGGTATATTAAATTGTCAATATCGTTTTCTTGCCTAGTAAATATGAGATCTAGCATTGAGGGTTCATCGAGTCTCTGGTGCTTTCTCTCACATGTTGCGTTAGGAAAAACTCTTGCACGAGATCCAGGAGCTTTTGGTCCCAACAGCTTTCTTGGCTTATTATATATATATATATATATATATATATATATATATATATATATATATATATATATATATATATATATATATATATATATTTATATATATATATATATTTTATGTCTGACTCTGGGCATAGGCTTCACAGCCTGCTATCAAGGCCCAGCAGTCCTCCTACATACCATACACCTCTACATGTCACCTAGAGTATTCTAATTTAAATTTGTATTAAAATCTCCAGTTAGTATAATTTTTTTCCGATTTCTCTTCCATTTTATGTAGTAATGATCTTAAACTCTGAATTGTACTCTCTGCCAGGTCCTCATATTCGTCTCTTTCCCATGTGTTTGATCTGGGTGGCATGTACAAATTGGCTACAATTACTTTCCCTTCAGATGTGTTGATCTCTACTGCAATCAGTTCTACTTGTGAGGGTATATCTAGTGTGTGTGTGTGTGTGTGTGTGTGTGTGTGTGTGTGTGTGTGTGTGTGTGCCTCCTTTTGTGAGCGTCCGGATGTTTCTTATCAATGTGCGTCTCTCTCTCTCTCTCTCTCTCTCTCTCTCTCTCTCTCTCAGAGCATCAGGCTGTTTGAACTTGTCAGTGTGCATGCATCTCCCTCCCTCCCTCCCTTTCTCTCTCTCTCTCTCTCTCTCTCTCTCTCTCTCTCTCTCTCTCTCCCTCGTTCTCTGCTTCTGTGTGTTGTGTGTGTGTGTGTGTGTGTGTGTGTGTGTGTGTGTGTGTGTGTGTGTGTGTGTGTGTGTGTGTGTGTGTGTGTGTGTGTGTGTGTGTGTGCTTAAAGGCAGGAAATAAAAGAGAAATCCAGCGGGAAAATATTAGGCACAACTAGACAGAGAGCAGAAGAGGATATGAGGAGGGAGGAAAAGAGGAGGGGGAAAGAGAGGAGCTGGAGAGAGAGCAGTGAGCTGAGGAAAGAGTAAGTGACATTAGGAGAGAGGAAAGGGAAGAATGCTAGGTGGCGTTGTACAGGTCAACTCTGGAACTGTCTCCCTCTCCCTGTATTTCCTATTGCCTATGATCTCCAGTCTTTCAAACGCAGTGTGTCCAGGCATCTCGAAATGAACGGATCATGAATTTGGCTCTCTGTTATCTTGCCTTTGTTCTTTCTTGGAGGGAACAGTCTTGTGAGCTCCTGGCCTTTGGTTCCTTCTTTCTTGCATAAAAAAACAAAATAGGTCAAGTGTGGTTCGTTGAGGGTGTGGGTGATGTGGCGGCAGCATCAGAACCTTAGTGTTGGTGGCATACAAGACCCCAGTGTAGAAGTGGCGTAGGGACTGGCTGAGTTACCAGCCACTTTTGTGTTATCAGTGGCACCACACAATGTTTTTATGGCCTGTACTTCCTGCCGCCATTCAACCACCGTCTGCCCGTAACTGGTGGACTGTGTGTTGGTAACTGTGTGTTGGTAACTGGTTGACTGTGCGTTGGTAACTGTGTGTTGGTACCTGTATGTTGGTAACTGGTGGACTGTGTGTTGGTAACTGTGTGTTGGTAACTGGGTCACTGTGTGCTGGTAACTGGTGGACTGTGTGTTGGTAACTGGTGGACTGTGTGCTGGTAACTGGGTCACTGTGTGCCGGTAACTGGGTCACTGTGTGCTGGTAACTGGTGGACTGTGTGTTGGTAACTGGTGGACTGTGTGCCGGTAACTGGTGGACTGTGTGCCGGTAACTGGGTCACTTTCTACACACAGTACTGTACGTCTGTGGTAAAGGGCCAGCTTATCAATATTCAGGTGTTATTGTGGTACAGGTAAAGGTGAATCTGCCGCCAGGTGATGTACTGGGGTTGAACAGTGGCTGGAGAGACGCACCAGAGGATGAGAGAAAACTAACACTGGAAGCATACTAAATACTCCAAATATCAGACACATATGGCAGAGTGTACTGAAGGAAGTAGGTGGGGAGAGAGAGAGAGAGAGAGAGAGAGAGAGAGAGAGAGAGAGAGAAGGGAAACAATAAAATAACAAAGTAAGGAAGGGAGTAGATAATATTTCTAAACAATGGGTAAGCAAAGCCGCATAAAAAGGCCAATATGATACATAAGAGGGAGACGTTAATATGGTAAAGGGCGTGGATACAGCGAGACTAGACCATTCTATTAACATTTCATGCAGTGTGCTGCAGCTGTGGTGTTGTGAGGCACCGATATTACACGATACTCCATTAAACACTGAACCATTTTGTACAACATCAGTGTTTAGCCTCACAGGGTATTCATATCTATTTGTTCATCACCAGCCATTACCATCCCATCCCATCCTACTCACTGCATTATTTGTTTTACCTCCTACCCCTCCCTCCCTCCCTCCCTTCTTTATTTTCTACCTCCTACCCCTCCCTCCCTCCCTTCTTTATTTTCTACCTCCTACCCCTGCCTCCCTCCCTCCCCCGTCCTCCTCATTCCTTTATTTTCTACCTCCTACCCCTCCTTCTCTCCCTCCCTCCCCCTTCCAGTCGTCCCAGCCCAGGTTTATAATACTTATGTTCGTCGACCGCACCTGTGTCATGCTGGCAAATCCATCAACATGTAACACACGTAGTTTTGCTGATTACTATGCGTGTCTTCCTGGTTCAGTGAGTGTCATTGTTTTCACTGAACAGGCTCTTGGGTGTCAGTGTAAGGCAGGAGGCAGCCGTGGGCCACGACTGGCAAAGGAAAAATTAACGACCAGAAGCAGACGACTAAAGCAAGTGCAAAGCGGAAAATGCACAAAGATATATAGAGGCAGGAAACTGGAAAAAATATGAGACAGCATATGACAAGGGGGAGAAAGTATGATTAGAATCCACTCAGAGAGCGCATACCTCCACGAATGCCGGATCCGGATCTGCCCCCAAAATTTAATAAATTCTTCTTGGCCCGTGACCCATCCTTCCATAAAATTTCATTGAAATTCATTGAGAACTTGTATTGTGCAGGATACATAGGATCCGGATCCGGATCAACCCCCAAATTTAAATGATTCTTTCTTGGCCCATGGCCGACCCTTCCACAAACTTCATTGAAATTCATTGAGAGCTTTTGGAGATACCGTCTGGACAAACAAACATACTGTAGATGAATACATAACCTGCTGCAACTTCACTGGGGGAGGTAACAAAGAAAAGGAAATAGGAGAGATGATGACAGGCACGGCTGATAGGCAGGAAAACAGAAAGTAAGATAATCTTTTTTTTTTTTTTCTGTGAATATATTCGCTCCGGATGTGTGTGTGTGTGTGTGTGTGTGTGTGTGTGTGTGTGTGTGTGTGTGTGTGTGTGTGTGTGTGTGTGTGTGTGTGCGCGCTCGTGCGTGCGTGCATGTGTATTTCTTCATCATTTCTACCAGTCTTACTCTTCCATCTACGTTCCATATATTATCTGTGTCCTCCCTCTCTTCCACTTCTCCACTCTCTACCCTCTCTTCACCTCTCTCTCTCTCTCTCCTCTTCTCCTTCTCCATATCCTATTCTGTCTTTTCCCCCTCCCCCCTCACTTCTCCTTCCTCACCCTCTACTCTCTTCTCCTCTCCCTACCCTCCTCTCTTCTCCTTTTCCACTCTCTATTCTCTCTCTTCTGTCTTCCTCTCTCTTTTCCGCTTCGCCACTCTCTACTCTCTCATTTCCTCTCCACTCCTGCTCCCTTCTCTCTTCTCCTCTCTCTTCCTCCCAGCCATCATCACACAGTACTTCATTTCTCTCCTCTTGTCCACCTTCCCTGCATCACCTAAATCATTTGTTTGTTTGTTTTCATGCACACATTGCATATTATAAGCATTTATTCACCACATGTTTTTCTCAGTCAGTCAGCGAGTTTCTGTCTCTGTCTGTCTGTCTCTAACACACTCTCTCTCTCTCTCTCTCTCTCTCTCTCTCTCTCTCATACAAAAAACACACACACAAACAAATATACATACACATAAGAAAACACACAAACAAACAAACACACAAGCACACGCCGAGCAAAACAAGCCTCTCTCTTGCTATCGTAGGCGAGGGTGGAATAAAAATATAAAATGAAATTATCACAATCTGTGTGGGGAAACACAGGAAGCAGAGCAGCGACGGTGTACAGTGGGTAAGGGAGGGGGAGGAGAGGAGGGGTAGTAGTGGGGGGAGGAGGGAAGAGATTGGGGGAAGGGAGAGAAAGAGAGAAGGAAGGCAGAGGAGAGAGGGATGGAGTGAGGAATGAAGGAAAGGGGGAGGGGAGAGAGAAGGGAAGGAGGAAGAAACAGTGAGTGACTGAGGAAGGGAGGGAAAGATAAAACAGAGTGGAGAAAAGGAGAGAGGGAGCAGCAAAGGGAGGGAGGAAGATTGGATAAAAGTGAAATGGAAGAAGGCAGAGTGACGGTGTGGGTGGAAGGGAGAGAACAGACTGAAAAAGGAATGAAGTCAGTAGAGACAGGGAGACGGATGATGGGAAAGAGGGTGGATGACAGACAACACTATGAATAGGATCAGGGTTAGGAAGAAGGGAGGATGTACTGTAGGGTATGGGAGGGAGGGAGGAGGCTGAATGAGGGGGAAGGGATGAGGCAGGGTGAGGGGGCAGGGAGGAGGCTGAGTGAGGGGGAAGGGCTGGGGCAGGGTGAGGGGGCAGGGAGGAGGCTGAGTGAGGGGGAAGGGATGGGACAGGGTGAGGGGGCAAGGAGGAGGCTGAGTGAGGGGGAAGGGCTGGGGCAGGGTGAGGGGGCAGGGAGGAGGCTGAGTGAGGAAGGAAGGGATGGGGCAGGGTGAGAGGGCAGGGAGGAGGCTGAGTGAGAGGGAAGGGATGGGGCAGGGTGAGGGGGCAGGGAGTGGGGATTACAACATGAGGGGGCAGGGAGTGGGGGTTACAACATGAGGGGGCAGCGAGAGGCAGGAAGAGACACCAGAGTGTGACATCCATCACCGCAGTGATAGTCATCTGCACAACACATTTTGGTAGATCAGGACATTTCACGCCTTAGGTTAGTGCTGTTGCCAACACCTTCACAAAATGTATGGGAATAATTAGCCCTGACTGTGGTGGTAAAAAAGTTGATTATGGAAAGAGAGCAAGAGTGGACCAATGCATTAGCCTTTGTGTTGGCTGTGTCTTGTTTATTTTTAAGTTCTAGATTCTGCACTGTACAGTAAGTTACTTCTGTATTGAGGACAGTGTCACTGGCAGTGCTGTGTGTACGCATGTATCTGTGAATGCAAATATATATATATATATATATATATATATATATATATATATGTATGTATATATATATACCCCCCTGGGGGTAGGGGTTTTTCAAGAATACTCCCCCAGTATCCCTGCTTGTCGTAAAAGGCGACTAAAAGGGTTGGCGGAGGGTTAGTGCCCCTCCCCGGAAAACAACTAACTAAAAAAACAAACAAGAAGCCTCGGACAAGGACTGACCAAACGATGACGACCCAGGACCGGACAAAGGACTTGGTAATGAGTACATGGATTGTAAGAGGAGCGAATGATGAGGTGAAAGAGAGAGAGATTGTCCAGGTGCTTGAGGGTGCGAAAGTGGATGTATGTGGAATAACTGAAACAAAATGGAGAGGAGAAAGTGTGAGAGAATGGGAGTATGGATGGGGTATATGTGCAGGAGTAGATGAGAATGAGAGGGCAAAGGAAGGAGTGTGTATAGTTGTGAGTAAAAGATGGAAGAAGAGCATAAGACAGTATGGATCAGTTGGGTCAAGGATTGTGTGGGTAAAGTTGAAAGTTGGAATACAAATGTGGGCGATTGTGTGTGTGTATGCGCCAACGCAAGATCGTGCTAGAAGAGTGAGAGAAGAGTTCTGGACAAATGTGGAAGTGTGCATGGAAAAGTTTGGAAGGAATGAGAGAGTGTTTTTGATTGGTGATATGAATGGTAAAGTTGGTAATGTGAAGGTGGATGGAATAGTTGGTGAGTGGGGTGTGCCTGCCGAGACAGATGAGAATGGGAGTGCGTTAGTGGACATTTGTGCTGGGAGGGGGTTGGTGATAGCCAATACCCTCTTCAGGCATAAAATGATCCACAGGTATACCTGGCGAGTGATGAGAAGGGTGGGTGGTGAACTGAATGAAAGGAAGGCAATGATTGATTATGTGTGTGTGGATGAAAGGATGCGAAGATGTGTAAAGGATGCAAGAGTGTATAGAGGTTGGGGGAGTGGACTTTCTGACCACTACTTGGTGGTGGCCAGAATTAGGATGCAAGTGAGATGGAGGAATAGAAGAAGGGAAAGACGAGAGGAAGGAGTAGTTGCAAGGAGAGTGGAAAGGTTACAAGAGGATGAGAAAAAGGCAGAGTATAAGAGAGAAGTGGAGGAACGATTGGGCAAATATGAATTGGAGCAGATGGGAGACGTGGAAGGTGTGTGTAAGATATTTACAGAAGAAATATGTGCAGCATGTGATGTGGTGTGTGGAAGGAAGAGAAGACGGAGGGGGTGCAAGGAACAGCGTGGTGGACTGAAGAGGTGAAACAGGCTGTGGCACAAAAGAAGAAAGCATACAATGAATGGATGAGAAATAGGGGCGTGGAAGAAGTTGAGAGGCGGAAGAGAGAGTTATATGTGGAAAGGAAGAGAGAGGTGAAAAGATTAGTAAGAGAGAGTAAGAAGAGAGTGGATGAGGAATTTGGAAGGAATTTGAGTGTAAAGTGGAGGGACTGTAAGAAAATGTTCTGGAGAGAAGTGAAAAGAGTAAGACAGGGTGGAAGTGAAGTTAGCAGGGGAGTGAAAGATAAAAATGGTAGATTACTAGTGGAGAATGGAGAAAAAGTGAGCAGATGGAGAGAACACTTTAAGGAATTGTTGAACGTAGAGGATGGAAGTAATGCGAGTATAAGTGGCTGGGGAATGGCTGGGAGAAGGAGGGAGGTGAGAAGACAGGAAGAAATCAGTAGGATAGAAGTTGTGGAAGCAATGAAGAAAGTTAAATCGGGGAAAGCCCCAGGAATTGATGGAGTGTGTGGTGAAATGCTGAAGCATGGGGGAGAGATAGTAGTAGAATGGATGTGGAAGATGTGCAGATTGGCCTGGGAGGAAGGTAGAGTCCCGGAGGATTGGAAGTCAGGTATAATTATTCCCTTGTACAAAGGAAAAGGGGAAAAAGAAGTGTGTGGTAATCATAGGGGCATTTGTCTTCTTAGTATAATAGAAAAAGTGTATGGTAGGATACTTATAGACAGAGTTAGAGAAAGAACAGAGAAATTAGTTGGAGAAGAACAGGGAGGCTTTAGGAAGGGAAGAGGTTGTGTAGATCAGATATTCATTCTTAGATCTTTAGTGGAAAAGTTTCTAGAGAAGGGAAAGAAGTTGTATGCGGCTTTCATGGATTTGGAGAAAGCATATGACAGGGTGGATAGACAAGGATTGTGGAAAGTGTTAAGAATATATGGAGTAGATGGGAAGTTGTTGAATGCTGTGAAGAGTATGTACGATGGTGCGAAGGCTGCAGTGCGTGTGGATGGTGAACTAAGTGAATTTTTCAATTTGAAGGTTGGTTTGAAACAGGGATGTGTCATGTCTCCATGGTTGTTCAATCTGTACATGGATGGGGTAATAAAAGAGGTACAAGGTAGGGTAATGGATGTTGGAGTGGCCCTGGTGAGAGAGGATAGTGTTTGGAAACTCCCTGTACTGTTGTTTGCAGATGATACTGTGTTGTTGAGTGAAGGCGAAGGGGAGCTGCAAGGCTTGGTGGATGAGTTTGAGAGAGTGTGTAAGAAACGGAACCTAAAGGTGAATGTAGGGAAGAGTAAAGTGATGGTCTTTGAGAGAGGTGAAGTTAGTGAATGTACAGCGAGGTTAGATGGTGAGGAATTGGAAAATGTGAGTACGTTTAAGTATTTGGGTAGTGTGATGAGTAAGGATGGAGGTTTGGAGGGTGAAGTGCTTGAAAGGGTACAGCAGGGAAGAAAGGTTGCTGGTTCTTTGAAAGCAGTGATAAGAAACAGGGAAGTGAGCATGGAAGTGAAAAAGTTACTACATGACAGTATTGTGATACCAACTCTAACGTACGGAAGTGAAGCTTGGACATTGTTGGAAGGACACAAGTCAAGAGTGAGAGCAGTGGAAATGAGTTATTTAAGAGGAGCCTGTGGAGTCACGTGGAGAGACAGGCTGACGAATGAGGATATAAAGGAGCGTTGTGGTGTGGATGTGGATGTGATAGGAAGCGTTATGAGGAACACACTGAGGTGGTTTGGCCATGTGGAGAGGATGGAGGGTGAAAGACTGACGAAGAGAGTGTATGTGAGTGAGGTGGAGGGGGGAAGAGGGAGGGGGAGGCCGAGGATGAGATGGAGGGATGGGGTGGAGAGGTATATGAGAGAGGGGGGTGTGAGTTGGGAGCAGGGCAGTGAAATGGCGGGGGACAGGGCGACTTGGAGGCGATTTGTTTGTGGCCACCCCAAACGAGATTGAGGCGTCTGGCAATATATATATATATATATATATATATATATATATATATATATATATATATATATACAATATATAGGTAGATAGATAGATAGATAGATATAAACACGGAGAGAGATAGGGAGGGAGGGGGGGGGAGAAAGTGTTCGTAAGCTGGTCCTCAGTGTCCTCCCTAAGTTTTTTTTTTTTTTTTTTTTACTTAGGAAAACGAAATTTTGCAGGAAGGTAGACGTGTACCTTGAACAGGTTTTGGGCAGGACTGGACCCGTAAAAAGGCCTATTTACACCTGGGTCAGGGGGCAGGGCAGCCCCTACACCATTTTCTAAATTTCCTATAAACATAACAAGGTTAACTGGAGTGCAAGGTGTGGCTGGCAGGGTTTATTTTACATGGAAAAAAAAGAAAGAAAGAAATCACGGTGGTAGACGGCCATCCCGGCGAGGTTTTAGGCAGAATGGAATCGCCAAGGCCTGCCTCCGTGTACACCGAGGTACACGCCAACACCAACTAATTTTTACACACGGTGAGATCCCCTGTGGCTGTCCCGTGAGGCAGGATGTACCCTAGGGGGGGGGGTACTCGAAAGTTAAACCAAGTTGTCTCTTAATTGCAAGACTAAAAGTTCAAAATCTTTTGTTGTTACAGGAACAGTTACATTTCACCAACTTGACTATGTAAATTGTCTACCACCATTGCTGTAATAATCTTCACTATTAGTAATGCATTTCCTCTTGGACATTCACTGGTTATTTCTGCTGCCAATACTGCAACTCATACACTGAATACATCTTAACATTATAACAACTGGTCAGCAAATAATACAAAGATGAGAAACGGGTCAGTATATGTGTACATAATGCAAAACTCTGTCTGCCCTTAACAAAGACATTATTCCCAGTGATGGTGGAGGCAGGGATGGTGGTTGTTGTGGTAGAGGCAGGGGTAATGGTTGTTGTGGTGGTAGAGGCAGGGGTGATGGGCGTTGTGATGGTAGAGGCAGGAATGATGGTTGTTGTGGTGGTAGAGGCAGGAATGATGGTTGTTGTGGTGGTAGAGGCAGGGGTGATGGGCGTTGTGGTGGTAGAGGCAGGGGTGATGGTTGTTGTGGTGGTGGTAGAGGCAGGGATGATGGTTGTTGTGGTGGTAGAGGTAGGTGTGGTAGTGGTGGTGATCACAGTACTAACGTGCACGGTGACAGCGGGGATGTGGTAGTGGTGATTGTCCTAGTGATGGTAACAGGCAACGTTGGTATGCATGGACAACATTTTCTGTTTTTACCCCGGTAACGACAGGTATCCATGCTAATATCTGTCTGTCTATCCATCTATCTACAGATCAGTAGATAGGTAGACATAGACATATACACAGACATATAAACTAACTAACAGATAAACAGACATAAAGATGGACAGTGAGACAGACAGATGGATAATGTTAAGGTGTGGCTTTAGGTCAAGTTGTATGGTGTTTACGGCATCAACAAGGTAGTAGGTTAGGGTGGTGCAGAGAGGTGCTACTATGGCAGTGTTGTGGGGCCAAGGCGCGGTAGCTGGCCTGGCACAACACTCCGGCGGGGAGATCTTCCTCATTTACCAAGTTGTCAAATTCTGGCCTGAGATACTGCTCCTACATACCTCTATACAAAGCTGATCCTCTTGGCGGCTATCCCTTACCCATTTGCCCTGCACCACGCCAGGTTACGAACCTTGTTTCAGTCCTAGCTAGTTGCAGTCTGCCCCAGGACGGCGGCTACTTGCTTGTGGTCGATGGCTCTGCTCGGCCACACAGACCAACAGACAGGAACAACACCAGCAACAACATTCTATCATATTTGCCGTAACATCTCCCGCATACTTCTTTAATACCTCCCACCACCAGACCAAAGGCAGGCTGAGTCTGGTACAAACTTTTCTCAGCAAAAAATAATCGTTGGGAGATTATAAAATGTGAGTTTTTCCCTTGGCTCTGATACCTGTGTTGCTATACAACAAAGAGTATGCCTTACCCAGAGTACAGTATGTGAACCTGCCTGGGTATCCTCCTACATACCAGTTTATTAGCCTGTGTTTTCACACTGTATCTTGACCCAGTAAAGTCTCTCCTGCCTAACACCCTACCACAACTTGTCCTGCCATTTATTTAACACTTCATTATTTTCCTACTTCACTATACTCCCTTTACCTTAACTTGGCACAGATTCTCGTTCTTTTGCGGCTTATTCTACCAGAATAAGACAATACTATGGCTCTACATCCCTTCCGTAACACTTCTTCATGACTAGCATCATACTGTGCTGTTAATCTCTTGCTACAACCAGTAATGAAGATGGACAGATGGCAGTTTTAGGCCAAGTTAGAGTAAAAAAGGTATAGTATATCCGTTGCCAACGTTACCATTTCATTAGTGTACCAGGCCATTATTTTGTGTGTTCCTTAACTCACTAATAAAACCGTTCATTAGTTACACCTTTTCCTTCTGCCCCAGTTCATCAGTTACATAGTGTACCAGTGTATTATCTAGTTTACTAGTGTACTATTTCACTAATGTACAAGTTCATTTTTGTTCTTAAGAGCAGTGGAAATGACATATAAGAGGAGCCTGTGGAGTCACATGGAAAGACAGACTGACAAATGCACAAGAGAAGGAGCGTTGTGGTGAGGATGTGGATGTGATAGGAAGCGTTAGGAGAAACACACTGAGGTGGTTTGGCCATGTGCAGAGGATGGAGAGCGAGAGACTGACGAGGAGAGTGTATAAGAATGAGGTGGAGGGGGCAGAGGGAGGGGGAGGCCAAGGATGAGATGGAGGGAGGGAGTGGAGAGGTATATGAGATAGGGGAGTGTGAGCTGGGAGCAGGGTAGTAAATTAGCTGGGGACAGGGCGACATGGAGGCGATTTGTTTGTGGCCACCCCCTACAGGATTAAGGCGTCTGGCAATAGATAGATAGACAGACGAGTTCATTAGTGTACTATTTCACTAGTTGCTTCGTTGATGCTGTTACCAGTCTGCCACTTTACTACTTCATCAGTTGTCCAGGTCATTAGTTTACCCGTTGTTCAGGTTCCAAGGTAAACCATTCCATAGTTGTCCAGTTCACTAGATGACCATTTGACTGGTGTTGGGGTTCACCAGAGTATTAGTTTACTAGTACATGAGTTTACCAGTCCATTAGTTAACCAGTTGTTTAGTTTACCAGTCCATTAGTTAACCAGTTGTTTAGTTTACCAGTCCATTAGTTAACCAGTTGTTTAGTTTACCAGTCCATTAGTTAACCAGTTGTTTAGTTTACCAGTCCATTAGTTAACCAGTTGTTTAGTTTACCAGTCCATTAGTTAACCAGTTGTTTAGTTTACCAGTCCATTAGTTAACCAGTTGTTTAGTTTACCAGTCCATTAGTTAACCAGTTGTTTAGTTTACCAGTCCATTAGTTAACCAGTTGTTTAGTTTACCAGTCCATTAGTTAACCAGTTGTTTAGTTTACCAGTACATTAGTTAACCAGTTGTTTAGTTTACCAGTCCATTAGTTAACCAGTTGTTTAGTTTACCAGGTCAGTGTACTGCCAGTACATTAGCTATAGTCCTTTTACACTAATTTGGCCCAGATTTTTTTTTCTTTTGGTGCTTATTTCACGTAATTCAGTGACAGAAACGGACAATACTGCAGCTCTACATCATTCTCACAGCACTTCTTCGTGACTAACACCATATTCGAGACTTAATTTATTGTTGTAACTCAGCACTGAAGCTGGGGCGACGGAAATTTGAGGCCAAGTTAGAGTAACAAGGGTATAGGGCACAGCACAAGCCCTGCCACCAAGTCAGATATCTGGGTAAGCAGGATGGCCGTCTATTTTGGGCCTGTGATCTGAAGCGATAAAACCCAACGCCTCCACTGAATGGCTGTGGCCACTCAGTAAAATAGCGTGTTGACTCAGTGAATTAGTGGTGAGTCAGTAAGTATGGTGAGTCAATGAATGGACAGGGTGACTCAGTAAAATAGCGTGTTGACTCAGTGAATTAGTGGTGAGTCAGTAAGTATGGTGAGTCAATGAATGGACAGGGTGACTCAGTAAAATAGCGTGTTGACTCAGTGAATTAGTGGTGAGTCAGTAAGTATGGTGAGTCAATGAATGGACAGGGTGACTCAGTAAAATAGCGTGTTGACTCAGTGAATTAGTGGTGAGTCAGTAAGTATGGTGAGTCAATGAATGGACAGGGTGACTCAGTAAAATAGCGTGTTGACTCAGTGAATTAGTGGTGAGTCAGTAAGTATGGTGAGTCAATGAATGGACAGGGTGACTCAGTAAAATAGCGTGTTGACTCAGTGAATTAGTGGTGAGTCAGTAAGTATGGTGAGTCAATGAATGGACAGGGTGACTCAGTAAAATAGCGTGTTGACTCAGTGAATTAGTGGTGAGTCAGTAAGTATGGTGAGTCAATGAATGGACAGGGTGACTCAGTAAAACAGCGTGTTGACTCAGTGAATTAGTGGTGAGTCAGTAAGTATGGTGAGTCAATGAATGGACAGGGTGACTCAGTAAAACAGCCTGTTGACTCAGTGAATTAGTGGTGAGTCAGTAAGTATGGTGAGTCAATGAATGGACAGGGTGACTCAGTAGTGTGGTGAGTTTTTGAATGTTGTGGCACAAAGGATGTTTTGGGTCAGTGAGTCAGTGTGGTACATCAGTGTGGTGAATGATGGGTGAGTCAGTGTGTGAGTGTGGTGGGTCAGTGTGGTACATCAGTGTGGTGAATGATGGGTGAGTCAGTGTGTGAGTGTGGTGGGTCAGTGTGGTACATCAGTGTGGTGAATGATGGGTGAGTCAGTGTGTGAGTGTGGTGGGTCAGTGTGGTACATCAGTGTGGTGAATGATGGGTGAGTCAGGGTGTGAGTGTGGTGGGTCAGTGTGGTACATGAGTGTGGTGAATGATGGGTGAGTCAGTGTGTGAGTGTGGTGGGTCAGTGTGGTACATTAGTGTGGTGAATGATGGGTGAGTCAGTGTGTAAGTGTGGTGGGTCAGTGTGGTACGTGAGTGTGGTGAATGATGGGTGAGTCAGTGTGTGAGTGTGGTGGGTCAGTGTGGTACATCAGTGTGGTGAATGATGGGTGAGTCAGTGTGTGAGTGTGGTGGGTCAGTGTGGTACATCAGTGTGGTGAATGATGGGTGAGTCAGTGTGTGAGTGTGGTGGGTCAGTGTGGTACATCAGTGTGGTGAATGATGGGTGAGTCAGTGTGTGAGTGTGGTGGGTCAGTGTGGTACATGAGTGTGGTGAATGATGGGTGAGTCAGTGTGTGAGTGTGGTGGGTCAGTGTGGTACATCAGTGTGGTGAATGATGGGTGAGTCAGTGTGTGAGTGTGGTGGGTCAGTGTGGTACATCAGTGTGGTGAATGATGGGTGAGTCAGGGTGTGAGTGTGGTGGGTCAGTGTGGTACATCAGTGTGGTGAATGATGGGTGAGTCAGTGTGTGAGTGTGGTGGGTCAGTGTGGTACATTAGTGTGGTGAATGATGGGTGAGTCAGTGTGTGAGTGTGGTGGGTCAGTGTGGTACATGAGTGTGGTGAATGATGGGTGAGTCAGTGTGTGAGTGTGGTGGGTCAGTGTGGTACATCAGTGTGGTGAATGATGGGTGAGTCAGTGTGTGAGTGTGGTGGGTCAGTGTGGTACATCAGTGTGGTGAATGATGGGTGAGTCAGTGTGTGAGTGTGGTGGGTCAGTGTGGTACATCAGTGTGGTGAATGATGGGTGAGTCAGTGTGTGAGTGTGGTGGGTCAGTGTGGTACATCAGTGTGGTGAATGATGGGTGAGTCAGTGTGTGAGTGTGGTGGGTCAGTGTGGTACATCAGTGTGTTGAATGATGGGTGAGTCAGTGTGTGAGTGTGGTGGGTCAGTGTGGTACATGAGTGTGGTGAATGATGGGTGAGTCAGTGTGTGAGTGTGGTGGGTCAGTGTGGTACATTAGTGTGGTGAATGATGGGTGAGTCAGTGTGTGAGTGTGGTGGGTCAGTGTGGTACATCAGTGTGGTGAATGATGGGTGAGTCAGTGTGTGAGTGTGGTGGGTCAGTGTGGTACATCAGTGTGGTGAATGATGGGTGAGTCAGTGTGTGAGTGTGGTAGGTCAGTGTGGTACATCAGTGTGGTGAATGGTGGGTGAGTCAGTGTGTGAGTGTGGTGGGTCAGTGTGGTACATCAGTGTGGTGAATGATGGGTGAGTCAGTGTGTGAGTGTGGTGGGTCAGTGTGGTACATGAGTGTGGTGAATGATGGGTGAGTCAGTGTGTGAGTGTGGTGGGTCAGTGTGGTACATTAGTGTGGTGAATGATGGGTGAGTCAGTGTGTGAGTGTGGTGGGTCAGTCAGTCAGTGTGGTCAGTCAGCCAGTCAGTTTGGTAAGGTAGCGAGTGCATGTCACCAGGCAGTGTAAGAGTGCTGAGTCAGTGGGTCAGTGTGGTGAGTCAGTGAATGAGTTGTGAGTCAGTGTGGTGAGTCGGTAAATGAATGATGAGTTACTGAGTGAATGTGTTCAATAAGTGAGTGAGCCATTGTTGTTGAAGTGAATCCTAATGTTGCAGTGATGGCGTCTTGTTATGGTGGTGGTGGTGGTGTGGTGGCGGTGTGGTGGTGCCTGATGTTGCTGTGCCACACCATGCAGATACACCGCATCGCAGCAATACGTAAGTTACTGTATTATTGTATTATTATTAATTATTATTATTATTATTATTATTATTTATTATTATTATTATAACTACACCTGTCTGCCTTACCATCACACCTGTCACTGCCATGGAGTATTGATGTTAATGATGTTTCAGAGACCACTGGCCATCCCAGCACACCTACTGGACCTTCTGACCCCTCACACCCCTCCCCTAACCTATCTCCTGACTCACCTCAACATTCCCCTCATCCTTCCTCCAACCCTTCTCTTAATCCTTCTCTTGATCCTTCCTCCAACCCTTCTCTTAATCCTTCCTCCAATCCTTCTCTTAATCCTTCTCTTGATCTTTCCTCCAACCCTTCTCTTAATCCTTCCTCCAACCCTTCTCTTAATCCTTCCTCCAATCCTTCTCTTGATCCTTCCTCCAATCCTTCTCTTGATCCTTCCTCCAATCCTTCTCTTGATCCTTCTCTTAATCCTTCCTCCAATCCTTCTCTTGATCCCTCCTCCAATCCTTCTCTTAACACCTTTCCAAGTTCTTCTGATCACCCTCCTAACCCCTCTCCCAAGCCTGTCCCTAACCCCTCTCCCAAGCCTGTCCCTAACCCCTTTCCCAACCCTTCTAACCTCTCTCCTGCATCCTCACTTAAGCACTCACCTAATCCCTCACCCATCCCAAAGCCTACTCCCTCCACCAAGCCCCATCCTGCCTCCTTTCCTAGCCTCTTTCCTAGCCCGTCCGCCAATCCCTCACCAATCCCAGTGCCCAGCCCCTCCACCAAGCCATCTGCAGACCCCATCACTGAACCAGACAACTCTACAGCTGCCAACCCTCCTAAAAAAGGTTAGTTGTGTGAGTCAAAGCAAAGGCAGAGGGGCTGAGAGGCAGGGTGGAGGAAGGGTGGACGAAGGGTGGAGTGAGAGGAGTATGAGGGATGGGAGAGCAGAGAGGGTGGGTGAGGAAAGGGAAGGATAAGAGGGAGGGTGAGGGAAGGGAAGGATAAGAGGGAGGGTGAGGGAAGGGAAGGATAAGAGGGAGGAGGAGGTGGAAAGAAAGGGAAGGGAGGGTGTGAGGGAGGGAGGAGGGGGAGGGTAAGGGAAGGGAGGGTGTGAGGGAGGGAGGAGAGGGAGGGTAAGGGAAAGTAGGGTGTGAGGTAGAGAGAAGGGGGAGGGTAAGGGAAGGGAGGGTGTGGGGGAGGGTAAGGGAAGGGAGGGTGTGAGGAAGGGAGGAGGGGGAGGGTAAGGGAAGGGAGGGTGTGAGGGAGGGAGGAGGGGGAGGGTGTGAGGGAGGGAGGAGGGGGAGGGTGTGAGGGAGGGAGGAGGGGGAGGGTAAGGGAAGGGAGGGTGTGAGGGAGGGAGGAGGGGGAGGGTAAGGGAAAGGAGGGTGTGAGGGAGGGAGAAGGGGGAGGGTAAGGGAAGGGAGGGTGTGAGGGAGGGAGGAGGGGAGGGTAAGGGAAGGGAGGGTGTGAGGGAGGGAGGAGGGGAAGGGTAAGGGAAGGGAGGGTGTGAGGGAGGGAGGAGGGGGAGGGTAAGGGAAGGGAGGGTGTGAGGGAGGGAGGAGGGGAAGGGTAAGGGAAGGGAGGGTGTGAGGGAGGGAGGAGGGGGAGGGTAAGGGAAGGGAGGGTGTGAGGGAGGGAGGAGGGGGAGGGTAAGGGAAGGGAGTGTTGTCCCTACACCCCAGGGTGACAGGAAGGAGGGAGTTAGTGGGCATTAGGGAATGACGAGTGGAAGAGAGAATGGGAATGGGGGGGGGCAGTGGAAGGGAGGGTAAGGGAAGGAAAAGTAAAGGGAAGGGAGAAGACAGAGGAAGGAGGTTTAAAACAGGTTGCAGAGTGGCTGCTGGAATGACCTGTGAGAAGGAGATGGAGAGGGAGGGAAAAGTGAGAGGGGTAAAGGAAAGCAGGATGAGGTGAGGAGGGATGGAGATAGGAGGGAGAGAAAGGCAGGTGGTGAGAGGAAGGCTGAGGGGCCTGGGTTGAAAGGATGGGGTGAGAGGGAGTAGGAAAGGGGGTTTAAAGGAAAGGGGTAAAAGGGAGGTGTGAGAGGGAGGTTGAGAGGGTGTTAGGGTAGTGGTGTGTCAATGTGGTAAGGGATGGATTAAGAGACGCCTTTAAGATTGATATGTAATTGGATTATCAGTCGTTATAAACACCCTCACTTTGGTTGGTGGGTTTAGCTATTTTATTCTGCATAACGTCATTCAGTTTTGTTGATCCCAGTGATATGGTAAAGTCAAAGACTAAAATAACTGTCCGTAGTCAGCCTTTCACTGCTGCTGCTGCATCTAAACGGTTATTTTGGCTAGCACCACATTATTTATTTAGCCAAGAGAAAATGACCCCTGAAAAATTGTAAAGGTGTCCACACTTATCACTATTCCTGGTCTTCCTTTCAGAATGCCACAAAGTCGCGATGCCAACAGATTACAACGCTCACCCACTGGCACTCAGGAAGAAAGACAAGGAGGAGATGCTTGAAGCCGAGTTTGAGCTTCACCAGCCTGTAACAAATGCCTCTTCTGATCTAGCGTTCGTAGTCACCACCTTATCAAACATATCACGCGAGGCTTCTCTTATTATAACCTCAAGTGCTGACGAGTCTGCTGACGTGGACGCCGCAGAGTTCAAGTGTTTTGATAAGAGTGGTGAAAACTCAACACTGACCCTCACCATCAAAACTGTCCCCACCATCCCTGCAACCACCACCAACCCTGCAACCACCACCACCCCTGCAACCACCACCAACCCTACCGAGCCTGACAACAGCACACAGGTGGTGACTTGCAGGATCAAAATTCAGGTTAGTTGTGGTCTTGTGGGTTCACAGGTGGCTGCGTGTGTGTGTGTGCAATTCACCGGGTCGGTCAGGATCACTTGATGGTCGTGATCGTCAGCATTTTACCCTCCCGGAAGGGAGCTGAGAGCTCATATAGTCCGATCTAAGGGCAAGGCTGTGACCTTCACACACCCACACACCCGTCCCCTAGCTCAAGGGGGACAGTAACCACCCACTTCTTCAGTGAAACTTTTCGCAACCTGAGCGAGGCGCGAACTCCCGTCTACCAGATGGCAAGTGAGAACGTTACCACTGCGCCAGCGAGCGGTATACGTGTGTGTGTGTGTGTGTGTGTGTGTGTGTGTGTGTGTGTGTGTGTGTGTGTGTGTGTAACAATTAACACTGGTGTAAATGTAATAATTCTGATATAAAGTCCAGCACATCAGTACTAATGAAGGCACTCGAGTGTGTATGTGTGTGTGTGTGTGTGTGTGTGTGTGTGTAACAATTAACACTGGTATAAATGTAATAATTCTGACATAAAGTCCAGCACATCAGTACTAATGAAGGAACTCGAGTGTGTGTGTGTGTGTGTGTGTGTGTGTGTGTGTGTGTGTGTGTGTGTGTGTGTGTGTGTGTGTGTGTGTGTGTGTAACAATTAACACTGGTATAAATGTAATAATTCTGACATAAAGTCCAGCACATCAGTACTAATGAAGGCACTCGAGTGTGTATGTGTGTGTGTGTGTGTGTGTGTGTGTGTGTGTGTGTAACAATTAACACTGGTATAAATGTAATAATTCTGACATAAAGTCCAGCACATCAGTACTAATGAAGGCACTCGAGTGTGTGTGTGTGTGTGTGTGTGTGTGTGTGTGTGTGTGTGTGTGTGTGTGTGTGTGTGTGTGTGTGTAACAATTAACACTGGTATAAATGTAATAATTCTGACATAAAGTCCAGCACATCAGTACTAATGAAGGCACTCGAGTGTGTGTGTGTGTGTGTGTGTGTGTGTGTGTGTGTGTGTAACAATTAACACTGGTATAAATGTAATAATTCTGACATAAAGTCCAGCACATCAGTACTAATGAAGGCACTCGAGTGTGAGATAGTAAGATGTTGCCACAATATCCAGTGATGCCTCACAGTTGTTTAATGCCTTCAGTGCCATGATGTAGCCTTGTATGTTCTTCGTGCTGCCTTCACACCATTGTACTGAACTCAAGATAAGTACCTTATACTGAACACTTTAATGAAGGATGCACCAAATCCTTCGAGGTGCAAAAAGCTTGCCCATCCATATTATAATGAGCCGATTTCTGTATGTTGTTTGTTTGTTACCGCAACACAGCCAAAACCCACGCATGTAACGCATATTTTTTTAGTGCAAGGTACCGTTAAATGCTGTAACTTGAAGAATAAAACAATTTCCAGTCCAGTTGGGCCACCGGTTCCCGAGTTATGACTCATTTCTGGCCTTTTGTTTGGAGTGGAGGGGATGGATTCGTTCTTGGTCGATCACAGAAACTACCAACATGACAGAAGAGAGAAGAGCGATTTGTTTGTTGTATTATCACTCTCTCGCCTCTCCTTCCTCCCTCCTTATACTCGTAAAAGTATATAGTATAATGATATACCGGTAGTATAATTTAGTATAAGAGCAAACACTACTATCTTCCCTCTCTCTCTCTCTCTCTCTCTCTCTCTCTCTCCTCAATGGGTGTCCCAGCAGGATAGAAATAAGGGAAAATTCCTCGCTTCGTCTCGCTCACGGCTTGAGTAGGCCTAATTCAGTTTCTGTTGCCTTTTGACTGAAGATAGGAAGTGACTTGACATCGGGCGAAGGCCGCCGAGGGTGGCCTTAAAGCGAGTACTAAATTAAATCTGGTGAAGGTTGTAAGAAAACGTGAAGAATACATCATCAGATAAAACAGGTCAAACGCCACATGCCACTAATACATAATATTTTGTTGCAGGTGGAGCGAGAACAGATGAAGGTCAGTGTGACCAACGGGGACCAGATCACAGAGACGGAGCCAGGCAAGTGCCCAGTCCTCTCCTTGGAGTTCCCTGACCTGTTCCTGGTGGTGACATGCATGCCTGGTGGTTCCTGTGGGTCCATGACGTACTGCACGACACGTGAGTATTACCACATACCTCACCACTGCCTACAACACCACCACCAGGGACTGTGTTGTATACTAATCATATACACTGTACTCAGGCCACAAACTGACACACGAAGCCACCAGCCACACCCTTCTCTCTCTCTCTCTCTCTCTCTCTGTACAGATGCCACACATTGTCACACGATACCACCATTCCCCCCCTCTCCCTCTCTTTATCTATCAATCTATCCATCTCTGCTGCCATCATCATCATCATCCAGACCTCTGTTCCCACCTGGTATGAAGTAGGGTTCACAGTGCCAAAACTCGGTGATAAAAGGATAAGGTAAGCAAAGATGATGCTAATTAACGGGCCACACTCACCTTCACTGACCATTTAAGCCCCAGACTCCTGACTCCACCCCACAGGCCTAAACACCCACACTTACACTCCACCCCACAGGCCTAAACACCCACACTTACACTCCACCCCACAGGCCTAAACACCCACACTTACACTCCACCCCACAGGCCTAAACACCCACACTTACACTCCACCCCACAGGCCTAAACACCCACACTTACACTCCACCCCACAGGCCTAAACACCCACACGTACACGCTTCATACCATTTGTCACCCACACCCACACATACTTACTAGTGATAGCTTTTCATAACAGCTTGTAGTCGAGAACTGTGGAGTGAAAGGCGCCAATTTTAGCCACTTACGTAAGGAGAGAGAGAGAGAGAGAGAGAGAGAGAGAGAGTCATTTACTTTGTGTCTTAGGAAGTGTGCAATCTCTCTCTTTCTCTCTCTCTCTCTCTCTCTCTCTGCCATAAAATGCCACAGATCAAGCACCACACTTGAGAATGGTTCTTCACATACTGTAGTAGATGCACTGAATTTTTTTTTTTTATGCGAGGAAGAAGGAACCAAAGGCCATGAGCCCGCAGTTTTACAGTTCCCTCCAAGAGAAAAACAAAATACAATAGAGAACCAAATTCAAGATCCGATCAGGTGCCAGAAGGAGCGGGAAGAATTCGAGTTGGAGAGTTGAGAGCATTTAGTATGGATGAAATTATTTTTAGTAGAGCGAAGAACAGACTTAGCACGATTCCGGGCAGAAACGTAAAGATGATGTGATTCAGGGGTGGGTTGGCTCCGGTACCTTTTGTAGGCCTTCTCCTTGTTGTGGACAGCATTAGAACAAGCGTGATTAAACCAAGGCTTTCTTGCGTTAGTCAAAGGATATGAGAAAGGAATGTATGCTTCCATGCCCGAGAGAATAACCTCCGTAATGCGCAAGGCACACTCAGATGGCTCCCGGCCATGGAAGCAATAATCATTCCAGGGAAAATCAAAGAAGTACTGCCTGAGGACCTCCCAGTCCGCGGCTCCAAAATGCCACAGACGACGTTTCCTTGGAGGGTCCACAGGCCATACTGGAGTGATAGGACAGGTTAAGGTAATAAGGTTGTGATCGGAGGAGCCCAACGGAGAGAAAAGATTAACAGAGTAATCAGAAAGATTAGTTTTGAGGAAGAGGTCAAGTATGTTGGAGCTCTCTCCAAGGCGGTCAGGGATACGGGTAAGGTGCTGTACAAACTGCTCTAGGTCATTAAGGATAGAAAAGATGTAGGCTTGTTCACCAGGTGGATCCGTGAAAGGAGAGGAGAGCCAAAGGTGGTGGTGAACATTGAAATCTCCTAGAATGGAGATTTCAGAGAAAGGAGAAATGGATAAAATGTGTTCCATCGTAGAAGTAAGATAGTCGAAGAATTTTTGATAGTCAGTAGAATTAAAGGATAAGTAAACAGCACAGATATATTTAGTCAGAGAATGACAGGAAACCCGAAGCCAGAGTGTAGAGAATTCAGAAGAATCGAGTTCAGGAACACGAGAGCAAGATAAGTTGTTGCGTATATATACACAACAGCCACCTTTGGCTTTGAAATGAGTATAGAGAAAGTAAGAGGATACAGAAAAGGGTTTGCTGTCAGTTGCCTCAGACAGCTGAGTCTCCGTTAGAAAAAGGTGAAGTTTAGAGGAGGAGAGGTGGTGTTCAACAGAGCGAAAGTTAGAGGAAAGGCCGCGAATGTTGCAGAAATGAAGAAGAGAGTCAGACAGTGGTTCCAGGCACCTCGAGTCATCACCGGGAGAGGGGCGGATGGTGGGGGCATTTATGGTCCCCCCCCCCGGGGACGTGTATCACTTTCATGAATAACATTTTTACTTGAACAGCCAAGGACTTTTAAATTGTGTTGTGACATAATACTTTGTCTAATTTTGGTTCCTTGTGCACTAACATTTAACTTAAACACGCCATTCCTTCCTTCATTCTCCGTAACCAAATGTAACTTATAAACACCATTTCTTCCCGCCTTCATTCTTCGTAATTGAAATAAGCTTCTCCCAAACCTTATTTCTAACATCATTCTTACGCCAACATCTAACATCCATCCTTCCCCTGCTGCTAACAAACCTTTCCCTGTCCTCCTAACTGCCCCTGTCTCCTTAAAAGCCCCTTCCCTCTATTTCTTACCTTCTCCCTCCCTCTACTTTCAACCCCCCTTCCCTCGTCTACTTCCAACATTCCCTTCCCCTCAACTTCTAACCTTCTCATAACCTATGCTCTTAACTTACCCTTTCACCTGCTCTGACCCTCCTGCTTCCTGTGTTCCTAACATCACACTCTCCTGCCACGTCCCTGTATCCAGATTTCCTCCACTCTTTCTACTAAGCCCCCTCTTTCACCCTAACCATCTTCCCCTCCTGCCCCTATCCCTAGCCGTCTACCCCTTCCCTAATTCCAACCCCCTCCTCACCTCCCTCCATTTGCTGATAACCCTTTTAACTCATCCCTTGCTTTTAACCTCATTCCCTCCTTCTTGTTATCATAACCCCACCGTTCCCTGCTCCACATGCACTAACCCTGCTCTCTCTTTCCCTCCCATGCTCTCACAGGCCTCATCTAACCCCTGCGGCAGCCCTCCCCCCTCACCTGACTCAGCCCTTACATGCCTCTGACTCAGCCCTTCCTTGTATCTAACCTTCCGTCCCTTACGCTAACCTTGGCCCTCTCCTAATAAGCTTGCCCTCCCCTGTTAACAGCCCAGCCTTCTCCTTCCCACCACTCAGCCAGTCTTGTACACACCACTGCGCTTGCCTTTTTATAGTGATATCTAGTCTTTACAAGCCCCAAACTCTGCCAGCACTGCCCCAAACTCCTTCCCCTGCCCCAGACTCTGCCAGCTTTGCCTCAAACTCCTTCCCCTGCCCCAAACTCCAAATTCCTCTGCCACAAACTCCTTCCCCTGCCCCACAATCCACCCTCCCCTGCCAGAAACTCTGCCTTCCCCTGCCAGAAACTCTGCCCTCCCCTGCCCCAAACTCTGCCTTCCCCTGCCTTAAACTTTGCCTTTCCCTTCCCTACATTATGCCTTCCCCCGCCTCAAACTCTGCCCTCCCCTGTTTCAAACTCTGCCTTCCCTTGCCCTAAACTCTGCCTTTCCCTTCCCTATATTATTCCCCCCCCTGCCCTAAACTCTACCTTCCCCTGCCCTAAACTCTGCCATTCCCCTCCCTACATTATGTCTTCCCTTGCCTCAAACTCTGCCTTCCCTTGGCCCAAACCCTGCTTTTCCCTTTCCTATAATATACCTTCCCCTGCCCCAAACTCAACCTTCCTGTGTCCCTGAGTCTGCCTTCATCTGCCCCTAATCCAGTCCACACATGCCCAGCCCTGCTCCTAACTCTGCCTTTACCCTAACCCCACAGTACCATTTCTTACCCCAACCTACCCTTTAACCCTGTCATATCCAACTTACAGCCCTGCCTTACCTTGCCTTTCCCCTAACCCCACCCCTAACCCAACCTCCTACACTCTACCCCCAACCCTTCCATGCCTTGCCTGAACCTCCTCAAAACCTACCCTAACCCTGTCATGGCCTAACCTTCCCTTATTCCTGACTTCCTACCCTGCAGAATGTGTCACTGACAACATAGCAGCCACAGCCCTGCACCCAGTGGCACTCCTTAGCAGCACCCAGGCTGGGCAAGACGTACTGGAGGCCGAGATCCACTTCCAGCCACCCGGGCATGGTAGGCCGTGGACACTGCACCTTGGGTTCAGCACAGCAAGTAGGAACCACCGAGTGGCTGAAGTGCTGATAAAGTACAATGCGGACTACGATACTGACAATGCTTTGTTGATGCGGTGTGCTACAGACCATCAGGCCACATTTGTTAATACATCCATCGAACACCTGAGTACACCACGCCCGATCAAACTACAGGTCAGTTGGAGAGAGAGAGAGAGAGAGAGAGAGAGAGAGAATCCCACACAAGTGGTAGGTAGCGGCTGTAGCACTGAGCTGGTAATGTT
>NW_027642956.1:82500-100000 GCF_032717465.1 Coenobita brevimanus
TAGAGCTGGACGAGTTGGGTAACCTGCGACCAACCCAGCCACCTCCGGGGCTCCAAGTCCGGTGAGTAGATGGCGCAGCCAGCACTGCCATCAGGCTGTATGGACCCATCCACATAGAGGTGATGTGTGTCAGAGACAGAGGAGGCGAGCGCAGCAATGTGCTCCAAAGCTAGCTGTTTCTGAAGGGAAGGTGGGTCAGTCTTTGAGGTGGGTGTGAAGGTGACATGAGGCTGTGGAATCCTCCATGGGGGTGGCCCATGATCAACCTCGGCCACTGTAACGTCGATGTGAAGATGCTGCAGGGAGGAACACACTGTGTTGACGAGGGTGCGGACGCCAGGACGAAGTAGAAGGCGAGGAGCAGCAGGGTCAAGTGAGGCTCGCAGGACGTGGGAATAGTGTGGAACAAGATGGGGTGAGTGAAGGCACTTGATGCTGAAGGTGACGTTGGCGTGGATCCTCTCAACAACTGAAGGAAGATTTAGTTCAGTCAACATGGTTACTATCCTGGTGGAGGTGGGGCACCCAAGAATGTATCGCATCACTTTGTTCTGAAACTTTTCTAAAGGCTCCAAGGTGGTCCTAGAGAGCTGGCTAAGTGCTGGGGAGAGATAATCGATGACTGACCGTATGAAGGTAATGTAGATGTTTCTTGCCAAGGGGATGGAGATGCCGGCAGCATAATTAGTGAGCCACTTGAAGGGGACAAAGCGCTGTTCTAGCCGGTGGAGGAGATCTTGGATGATGGGATGGACACGCTGCCGAGCAGGTATGGCTGGAGTGATGCGCACTGGCGTTCCCAGGTATAGGTACTGCATACAGGGCGGGATAACTCTTTGTCCCACAGTAAACACCGGGAGTGTACCACAGCCCCGAGGAGAGAATACTCGACTCTTGTCTGGGGAGAGAAGGAGGCCACAAGCAGAGGACGACTCGTAGAAAGACTGTAGAAATCTCTGAAGACCGGCAGCAGAGGTGGAATGCACACAGATGTCGTCAGCATAGCAGGTGATAGTCGTGCCAGGAATATCGGGTAGAAGAGTCAGCAAGCGGTGCATCAGAACATCAAAAAGAAAAGGACTTAAAACTCCACCCTGGGGAGTACCAAGCTCGAATTCCCTAGACGTGCTACATGCCCCTTGGAATAGCACACGTGAGGTCCTGTTACAAAGATAACCTCGGATCCACCGTAGGAGATTACCGTGTACCCCAAACTCAACCAGCTGGTCAAGAATAACCTCCTTGTTGGCAATGTCAAAAGCACTCTTGAGATCAAGAAATGCTACCACACTGGCGGGGGAGAGGCGGGCATACAGGTCCATCAGGCGATGGTGTGTGCTCCTCTGTGGCAAAAAAACCATACAGGCTCTGAGATAACTTGTCTTGTAGCCGGAACATGAGGCGAGCAAGGAATATGCGCTCAAGCACTTTACAAAAGCAGGAGGTGAGTGAAATAGGCCTGAACTTGTCTGTGCCAGGTTTGGGAATGGGCACAATGGTACTAGAGGTCCAGGCATGAGGCACGTATCCCCTTTGGAAGCAAAGATTGTAGAGCTTCAGCAAGGGAGAGCCGGGAACTTTAAGGAGGAGGCGGAGGACTTGAAAGGTGATACCATCTTCCCCGGGTGCAGTCGTCTTACTCCTGGCAAAGAGAGAGAGAGAGAGACAGAGAGAGAGAGAATGTACAGGGTTGAGCAGCAGTTACAGGTGGGGGGAGAGAGAGAGAGAGAGAGAGAGAGAGAGAGAGAGAGAGAGAGAATGTACAGGGTTGAGCAGCAGTCACAGGTGGGGAGAGAGAGAGAGAGAGAGAGAGAGAGAGAGAGAGAGAATGTACAGGGTTGAGCAGCAGTCACAGGTGGGGAGAGAGAGAGAAAGAGTACAGTGCTGAGTAGTAGTCACAGGTGTATCTTACTGCTGAGAGATATTTATGGAGTAGTGTGAAGTTGCATCAGGAGTGTGGACAGAAGTAGTGGTGTTGATTATGTAGGTGTTATTAACAGTAGTGGTGTTAGTAGTGGTGTTAATGATGTTATTAACAGTAGTGGTGTTAGTAAAGTAGTGGTGTTAATGATGTGTTATTAACAGTAGTGGTGTTAGTAAAGTAGTGGTGTTAATGACGTTATTAACAGTAGTGGTGTTAGTAAAGTAGTGGTATTAACAGTAATGGGGTTAATAAAGCAGTGGTGTTAATAACACTGGTGTTAAACGAGTTCTGTTGCTATAAATAAGGACGTGGTGATAACAGAGTACTGTTGGTGTCAGCAGGGTACTGGTGTTAAACATAATGTTATTAATAGCACTGGTGTTAGTAGTACTGCTAACACATCATCATCATCATTATCATCATCATCATCCGGACCTCCTTTCCCACTCTAGGGCAGGGTGATGAGTAGCAATGTCCAGACAGCTCAAATTTGCCCAGTCCAATGGGCCACGCTTCCTTTCACTCATCATTCAAGCCCCCGGAATCCGGGCTCTATCGGATACGCCAAAAACATTCACCACGTTCTGTAGCTTCACATAGACGTATCCAATAGAGTCAATCCAGACACTGCCACGTTAAAATGGGGTGCCAAATCCCTGATCATGCGCTTCTCCTGACAACATTCATCCAGCCAGCTCGATCTCTTGTCAGTCCCCTAGTCTCACCGATTTCCAAACCTCTCTTCCTCACACACTCATCCACCATATCTCTCCACCTTCTCCTTGGCCTACCTCACCTCCTCCCTCCTTCAAATTCGCTCAGATATACCTTTTTCACCACTCTAATGTTACTCTTTCTCTCCACATGACCATACCATCTCAGTACACTCTCTTCGATTCTGGTGTCCACAGACTTCCTCACTCCACATCTTTCACGAATCACATTATTTCGTATCCTATCCACCGTCTGTACTCCACATACATTCTTCAGCAGTCGCATCTCCACTGCTCTTACTCCTGACATTTCATTTTCATGCCACACCATAGTCTCACATCTATATGTTAGAGTTGGCACTAACACTCCCTCATGTAAGCCATGTGCAGCTGCAACACTCAAGCCTCTGTTTCTTATCAAGGCCTTCATTGCACCAGCTACTTTTCTTCCTTGTGTCAGTCTACTTTCCAATTCTTTTGCACATTTTCCTCTCTTTTCTATCATTGTACCCAGGTATTTGAATGTTCACCAATTCCAGTCTCTCTCCATTCACTGTAACATCACACTGGGAGTCACCTTCTCTCTCAATAACCATCACTTTACTCTTTTCTACATTTACTCTCAAGGCACGACGCTCACAGACATCAGCAAAACTCTGCACTAGCCTACCAAGTTCTTGTCCGGTACTTGCAAACAGCACTGCATCATCAGCATACAAATTTGAGATTTTCCATCCACCACCATTCATTACCAACGTCATCCCTCTCTCCATTACTCGTGTTTTTACTTCTCTCATCACCTACATATTGAACAACCACTGGGACATCACACAACCTTGTCGCACGCCCACACAGATGGTGAACCATTCACATAGATGCCCATTAACCCTTACACATGCTTCACTACCATCATAAAAACTCTTGACAGCACCTAGCAGCTTACCATCTACACCGTACATGCGCAAAACCTTCCACGATCTTTCTTTGTCTACTTCGTCGCATGCTTTCTCCAGATCCATGAATGTCATAAACACCTTATGGTCCTTCTCACAAGCCTTCTCTGCTATCTGTCTCACTGCAAATACTTGATCCACACATCCTCTGCCACTCCTAAAGCCACCCTGTCCATCACTCACTAGGGCTTCTGATATCTCTCTTACTTTCTCTATAATAATTCTTCCATATACCTTCCCTAACACACTCAGTAGCTTATGCCACGATAATTCTTGCACTCACTTCGTTCACCTTTATTTTTGTACAGGGGTACAATCACAGCATTTTTCCACTCTGCGGGCATAGTTTCACTCGTCCATGTCTTCTTACATATCTCCAACAAGCACTTCATTCTACTCTCTCCACTACACTTAAGCATCTCTGCATACACCTCATCAACCCCAGCTACTTTCCCATTTTTAAGCCGCTTCACAGCGTTCTTCACCTGTGCAAGTGTCACGTCTCCTGGCACTACATTCTTTCTCTACACCCCCCCAAAACCAATCATGTTTACAGCTGCTCTGCTCTCTCTATCCCCATTCATCAGGCTTTCAAAATATTCTTTCCATCTGGTCCTTACTTCATCTCCATGGGTTAATAATCTACCACCTACATCGTTCACACCATCACATTTCTTTCTGCTTTCTCCTCTACATTTCTGCACCTCTTTACAGAATAACTCCTCTTTTCAGAGTACTGTAGTTTTCATTCATTTTTCTTTCTAGATCATTATTTACATTTTTTTTTTCTCTCTTCACTAGTCTCTTTACGTGATTCTTGCTCTCTATATATTCAGTTCTTATTTCTGTTGAACCCCTGTCCTGTAACCACTCTAGCCACTTCTTCCTCTTTTTCCTCCACTGCTCTTACCCTCCTCATCCCACCATGCCGTACCTTTCTTCTTTGTTGTTACTCTTGCCACACCACACACCACTTTAGCATTCCTAACTAAGCAATCCCTATATACATTCCACAGGCTGTCCAGATCCATTTCATTCCAATTCACTGATTCTAACTCCTCCCCTACTTTGGTCCTGTATTCATCTGCCACTTCTTTGATCCTCAACTTCTCAACTTTCAGTCTTTCTCGCTGACTGCTCCTCTCTCTCTCCTGGTCCACCTCACTCCTCTCAGCTTGATCTTGCATACCACAACCATGTGATCTGACAGACCTCCACATCGTCCTCTCACGGCCCTCGTATCAGCAACCATTCCCATCACCGACCTCTCTACGAGCACGTAATCAATTAGGCTTCTTTCAACACGATCCCCGCTCCCTCTATACCATGTATATTTATGTGCATATTTGTGTTTGAAATACAAGTTACAAATGCACAACCTCCTTTCCTGACATAATAATAATAATGATAATAATAATAATAATAATAATAATGTGTTAACACAATATTATAAAAGAAAAGCACACGGGAGCCGAATGCTAATCGCCCGGCGGAATATGTTGCTGGCCAAGTTACAAGTTACAAACCAAATGCGAAGAAAATTTGCAAAAGTCTACGGAATTCAGTCACCGCATTTCACAAAAAGCCAATCCATATTAAAGAAACTAGACACAATACTCGGTTCCAGGGAGTCTGACGCACTGATTTTGCCAGCCGAGGACAGGTGGATTTGGTAACACTGCGCGATGCACTCGGGCGGTGCTTGGTGGATTTCCGTTGTGTTTGAACGTGCACCAAATTGACTTTGTATTCCAACCAAGGCCTCATTGATTTGTTAGATACCGGAATATACAGATACAAATTAAAGCAATGATATCTTTAATGATAAATATGTGCCTTTTAAATTACTAGAGATAAACCTGAACGACACTGACAACAAAACTAAGTAAAGTCGCCACTGGATGCATACGAACACAGTCAGCAACTGTGGCGGGAATTCAGACGTTCATAGCGAGGTGGTTCCGAGGTTCTGTGAAGGCTGGAATGTTTTTCCCACCACTACTACAGTGTCACAGTCTACAGTGTACACCATGCCCTTCATTACCTCATCTACTAATATACAACCTGACCCTAGATACGCTTAGCTTGTCTTCTAATATGATTTGTGTGAGCACACACACACACACACACACACACACACACACACACACACTGGGGTCAATACATGCTATTCTCAATATATATAATGTACATACACATTTTCATTACCTTCATAGGTAACAGTAGCTTTAAAAATCTGCATTTGTTTGTATTCCCAGTCAGATTCAGTCAAATTAATTCTTACATGATTAAGTTTAATGTTTGATTTTCCCAAACAATTGTGTATCATAAGAGAGAGACATACATACAGACAGACGGACACCCTATCCCTGGCCACCATGCACCCTCTCCTCAAGCATGTATCTTTGTCCCCTCGACAGAGCCGGGAAAGTAATGGATTGCATCATTACAGAATGAACCGAATTTTTGTTAATGGTGGAAGAAAGGAAAGTAAGATAAAAGCAAACCCCGTGAGAAAATAACAGTTGAACTTTGCTGCTATAATAAAACCGCGTACAGTGTGAACGAAATCAAACCTAATGAAATGAATTTAAATCAATGGCTGACTGTTGTTCGTATGCATCCAGTCGCGACTTTACTTAGTTTTGTTGTCAGTGTCGTTCAGGTTTATCTCTAGTAATTTAAAAGGCACATATTTATCATTAAAGATATCATTGCTTTAATTTGTATCTGTATATTCCGGTATCTAACAAATCAATGAGGCCTTGGTTGGAATACAAAGTCAATTTGGTGCACGTTCAAACACAACGGAAATCCACCAAGCACCGCCCGAGTGCATCGCGCAGTTACCAAATCCACCTGTCCTCGGCTGGCAAAATCAGTGCGTCAGACTCCCTGGAACCGTTTATAGTTGACCTTTGCCAGTCATTATTGTGACTTTGACCTTGACCCCGAGTGCCCATTTTCTCAAACTCGTCCAAGATTTTGGCCACATCTTGATACCCTGAAGGTTTCATGTTGATAGCTCAAGCCGTTCATGAGATGTAATGGTAACACACACACACACACACACACACACACACACAGACGCTGGCAAAAACATCATCGCTGATAATAACAAAGAAGTAGTGTTATTCAGTAAGGTAAACAGAGTAGTGGCATTAACAGTAGTGGTGGTAACATAGCTGGAGTGAGAACTGTGGTGGTATTGGTAACATTTTTGGTATTAATACCATTTGTGTCAACCAAGTAGTGGTGTTAGTGGCAGTGGTGTCAGCTGAGTCGTGGTGTTGGTAATATTGTTGCCAACAGTGTTATGCTAACAGTATTGGTGTTGACATAGTACCTTTGTCAGTAGTACTGGTGTTAACAAAATAAGGGTGTTAATAGTAGTGGGGTTAGCAATGTAGTGGTAACCTGTGTTGTTTTACTCCAGGCTGCCAGATGGCTCATGTGCCAAAGCAACCCAAGCATATATCCCTGACACTCCAGTCTGGCCAGGAGGGCGGGCACACCACACACCAGGCCCAGCTGGTACACTACCCACCTTCACACAATGTATCCTGGTACCTTAACATTGGTTTCCTTGACCAAGAGGGTAACTTCACAGGAGCCAGATTTGACATATTCCACCAACCTGCCGTTAATGCTACTCTTGATGACGTGTATATCATGTGTGAGAAACGCGGCCAGACGGTGACCCATGTAGCTGACTCCTGGACCACCCTCCACTCCTCACTCACTCGCTCCCTCACGATCCAGGTCAGTAGGGGTTGGGGTATGTGGTGGAGGGAAGGAGGATCAGGTACAACAGGATGGTGGGGATAGAGCCAGGGTGGGGAAAGAGGGAGTCGAGGAGAATGTTTAGGTGGTGGTGGTGAAGACTGGATGGGGGAGGGGATGGTTGTGTAGGGGGTAAATTATTGGCTGGAAGAGGGTAAGCATTGGGGAGGGGGAAAACGGTGGTGGGGATAGGGTGGGGGTGTAGGTTTATGCTGGTGAAGAGGGTGAGGAATAAATGGTGGTTGGGGTGAGAGTAAGGTGGTGGTGGGGTAGGGGTAATGGTTGGGGAGGGGGTAAGATAGTGGTGGGGTAGGGGTAATGGTTGGGGAGGGGGTAAGGTAGTGGCGGGGTAGGGGTAATGGTTGGGGAGGGGGTAAGGTAGTGGTGGGGTAGGGGTAATGGTTGGGGAGGGGGTAAGGTGTGGGGAGGGGGGAGTGGTTGGGGAGGGGGTAAGGTAGTGGTGGGGTAGGGGTAATGGTTGGGGAGGGGGTAAGATGGTGGTGGGGTTGGGGTAATGGTTGGGGAGGGGGTAAGGTGGTGGTGGGGTAGGGGTAATGGTTGGGGAGGGGGTAAGGTAGTGGTGGGGTAGGGGTAATGGTTGGGGAGGGGGTAAGGTAGTGGTGGGGTAGGGGTAATGGTTGGGGAGGGGGTAAAGTAGTGGTGGGGTAGGGGTAATGGTTGGGGAGGGGGTAATGGTTGGGGAGGGGTAGGGGTAATGGTTGGGGAGTGGGTATGGTAGTGGTGGGGTAGGGGTAATGGTTGGGGAGGGGGTAAGGTAGTGGTGGGGTAGGGGTAATGGTTGGGGAGGGGGTAATGGTTGGGGAGGGGGTAATGGTTGGGGAGGGGGTAAGGTAGTGGTGGGGTAGGGGTAATGGTTGGGGAGGGGGTAATGGTTGGGGAGGGGGTAAGGTAGTGGTGGGGTAGGGGTAATGGTTGGGGAGGGGGTAATGGTTGGGGAGGGGGTAAGGTAGTGGTGGGGTAGGGGTAATGGTTGGGGAGGGGGTAATGGCTGGGGAGGGGGTAAGGTAGTGGTGGGGTAGGGGTAATGGTTGGGGAGGGGGTAAGGTAGTGGTGGGGTAGGGGTAATGGTTGGGGAGGGGGTAAGGTAGTGGTGGGGTAGGGGTAATGGTTGGGGAGGGGGTAAGGTAATAAAAGGTATGTTTGTAAAGGCATAAGTGTACAACTGCTAAACATTTGTTCCATTTATTCATGAACTTGTCCTATTTTATCTGTGGTAAAGGCTAAGTTAATGGCAGTGGTTAGGTACAGTGGAAAGCAATGTGGCATCAGTGCTGGCAACGAGTAATATAATGCAGGGCACTTTTTGGCCTAGAAACACTGTAGAGTCCCTCCTTTGTTTTATTTTATTATTATTATTTTTTAATGTACGAGTGGCTTTGTAGTTCTCTCAGTTTCGTTACATCCCATTCTTTGGTCGTCTGCTTACGGTGTTCTACAGTAATTTAGTGCCTCTCTAAGTTATTTTTTTTTTTTCTAATGTATTTTAGTTTTTCTTGCATTCATTTTTCTCTCGTCTGATACTCTTACAACACCTTATACCCTATTTTAATACACCATAGCTGATGTATTGTAGTGTATTGTATTCTCACTGTTAGTATCATTGTATTCGTCAGTAATCAGCCTAATTCACCCTTCGGTGTGCAATTTGGACATTTTGTAAGCTCCTGGAAGCTGACAATATTACGGGAAGCTGGTGATGCACTGCTTAGCACATTATTTTAACTGGCAAATGTAAGAGCCTGAGTCTGATTTTTGTGCCAGACACTTGTACAGTGTTTGTGTACCCAGCAGTACAGCTGAGGCCTCCATGTCAAACTGAGTGTTGTGGGTGGTATTGCTGACGCAGACTGGCACTCGGCAAAACTTTGGTGGTCCCTCTGCATGACCGTCATTTACTCGATAAGCATTAACTTAACCACACTTCTTCGTTGATAGAGCACCATTTTAAAGTGTCTGCCATTTACCCATGATCATGAGTGCTTTGATGTTGCAGGTGAGCCCAAAATGGATTGCTCTGTATGAAAAAACCTATGGACAGACGAATGTCGTACTCCAGCATAACTGTAGTCAAGATCTGGAAGACTTCCCAGAACTGTGGCTGGGTGCACACTGTATGGGTGTCCATGACTGTGGGTCCTTCAGTTCCTTCTGCAAGGAAGGTTAGACTCAGCAGTCTGTTGAAGACATACAGAAAAAAATGTGTTCTATTACTTTCTTGTCATTGTTTCTACCCATCTTTACTGTCCTGTGTTTATGCAATGTTAAAGATTTATCTGACTTTTTTGTGCTAAGAAGTTCCATCCTGTGCTGTGTTACTCAGGTATTCAGTAGTTACCAGGTATTATTACTGAATTACCTTGACTATCCATTCATCTGTCCAGCAGTCTATCTATCTCCCCCTCTATATATCACCTTATCTTTTTGTAAACAGACACCGGTAAATAGATATACAGGTACAGAGAGAAAGAGATGGATGGATGGACAGACAAAGAGGTGGACAGATAGGTTATAAGACAGGCAGAAGGTTAGACAGACAACACAAGACTAGAATGATAGATGGACTGACAGACAGAAGGCTAGACAGAGAGCTAAACAGAAGGCTATAAAGATATAGGCTACAGCCAGAAGGCTTGAAAGACAGACAGACAAAGAAGGCTAGAAAGATAGATAAATAGAATGCCAGAAAGACAGAATGCTAGAAAGACTGAAAGACAAACAGACCAGCTAAATATATAGACAGAAGGCTAGAAAGATAGACAGATAGACAGACAGAGGGCGAGACAAATAGACAGAAGGCTATAACGATAGCTAGATAGATATTCTGAAGGTTAGAAAGATAGACAGACAGACAGACAGAAAGAAGGCTAGAAAGAGATAAACAGACAGAAGGATACAAAGATAGATAAACAGACAGGACAGATAGATAGATAGATAGACAGAAGGCTAGAAAGACAGACAGGTAGACAGACAGAAAGAAGGCTAGAAAGATAGATAAACAGACAGAAGGAAAGATAGATAAACAGACATAAGGATTGAAAGACATAGACAGACAGGAGGGTAGAAAGATAGACAGACGACTAGAAAGATAAACAGATAGACAGACAGAAGGGAGGCTAGAAAGATAGACAGACAGACGGAAGGCTAGAAAGAGAGGGTGAAGGCTAGATAGACAGACAGATAGACAGACAGAAAGAAGGCTAGAAAGATAGGTAAATAGAAAGGATAGAAAGGTAGATAAATAGACAGAAGGAAAGATAGATAGATACATAGACAGACAGATGGCCAGATAGACAGACAGACAGAAGGCCAGACAGACAGACAGACAGAAAGCCAGAAAGGTAGACAGACAGACAGAAAGCCAGAAAGGTAGACAGACAGAAGGCCAGAAAGATAGACAGATAGAAAAATAGATAGATAGAAAGACAGATAGAGAGATAGAAAGACAGAAGGGTACAAAGCTAGATAGATAAGTAGGTAGATAGACAGAGTGGCCTGTGACTTGAGACTCATGGTGACAGCAGTGGTGTGTGCAATAGTGGTGTGTGCATTAGTGGTGTGTGCAATAGTGGTGTGTGCAATAGTGGTGTGTGCAATAGTGGTGTGTACAATAGTGCTGTGTGCAATAGTGCTGTGTGCAATAGTGGTGTGTGCAATAGTGGTGTGTGCAATAGTGGTGTGTGCAATAGTGGTGTGTGCAATAGTGGTGTGTGCAATAGTGGTGTGTGCAATAGTGGTGTGTGCAATAGTGGTGTGTGCAATAGTGGTGTGTGCAATAGTGGTGTGTACAATAGTGGTGTGTGCAATAGTGGTGTGTGCAATAGTGGTGTGTGCAATAGTGCTGTGTGCAATAGTGCTGTGTGCAATAGTGCTGTGTGCAATAGTGGTGTGTGCAATAGTGGTGTGTGCAATAGTGCTGTGTGCAATAGTGCTGTGTGCAATAGTGCTGTGTGCAATAGGTACCAGCATACCCACATTGTACAGCCCCAGGCAGGGTACAAAGCCCTGCCTGTGTGTTCACGTGTGGTACTGCTGGTTTGTTCCATGTGCCGCTTCCTGAACACTTAGCCTGAATAATTTAATATACATTGTTATCCCTTTATTCATGACACATGCAAATGTTTATAGCACTTTCTACGCAGTGGCTGTCAACTGCCAATGCCCACCCTTCCTATACCCACTACCTTAATACCCCTCCCCTACCATCCCCCTTATGCCCTCTGCCCCCACCAGTCCCTCCACTGTACCCCATACCCCCCTCCCTCCCCCCCTACCATCCCCCTTATGCCCTCTGCCCCCACCAGTCCCTCCACTGTACCCCCTACCCCTCCCTCCCCTACCATCCCCCTTATGCCCTCTGCCCCCACCAGTCCTTCCACTGTACCCTATACCCCTCCCTCCCCCCTCCCCTACCATCCCCCTTATGCCCTCTGCCCCCACCAGTCCCGCCACTGTACCCCATTCCCCCCTCCCTCCCCCTCCCCTACCATCCCCCTTATGCCCTCTACCCCCACCAGTCCCTCCACTGTACCCCATACCCCCTCCCTCCCCTACCATCCCCCTTATGCCCTCTACCCCCACCAGTCCCTCCACTGTACCCCATACCCCCCTCCCTCCCCTACCATCCCCCTTATGCCCTCTGCCCCCACCAGTGCCACCACTGTACCCCATACCCCTCCCTCCCCCCTCCCCTACCATCCCCCCTCCCCCACCAGTCCCTCCACTGTACCCCATAACCCCCTCCCCTACCATCCCCCTTATGCCCTCTGCCCCCACCAGTCACTGTACCCCATACCCCCCTCCCCTACCATCCCCCTTATGCCTTCTACCCCCACCAGTCCCTCCACTGTACCCCATACCCCTCCCCTACCATCCCCCTTATGCCTTCTACCCCCATCAGTCCCTCCACTGTACCCCATAACCCCCTCCCTCCCCCCCTCCCGGCTACAACCCCCTCCCGGCCACCACTACCCCCTCCCCACAGTTCAACCCGTCAGGTGGAAACGAGCCAGTGCCTGTATGTGTGTGTGTGTGTGTGTGTGTGTGTGTGTGTGTGTGTTGTCAGGAGGTGTACCTTCAGAGTATAATAGGGGCTGTGCTGCAGGAATGACCAAACAATGGTACTAGAATTTATTTATAAATCTATTAATATTACAGAACCATGGGTGTTGATATGGAACGCCACCAGAAGGTATTTATAAATCTATTAATATTACAGAACCATGGGTGTTGATATGGAACGCCACCAGAAGGTATTTATAAATCTATTAATATTACAGAACCATGGGTGCTGGTATGGAACGCCACCAGAAGGTATTTATAAATCTATTAATATTACAGAACCATGGGTGCTGGTATGGAACGCCACCAGAAGGTATTTATAAATCTATTAATATTACAGAACCATGGGTGTTGATATGGAACGCCACCAGAAGGTATTTATAAATCTATTAATATTACAGAACCATCGGTGCTGATATGGAACGCCACCAGAAGGTATTTATAAATCTATTAATATTACAGAACCATGGGTGTTGATATGGAAAGCCACCAGAAGGTATTTATAAATCTATTAATATTACAGAACCATGGGTGCTGATATGGAACGCCACCAGAAGGTATTTATAAATCTATTAATATTACAGAACCATCGGTGCTGATATGGAACGCCACCGCTGTTGCCATCAACTCTGACAAGACATTGCCAACGCTGGTGGCCAGGATGGTAATAAGCCAGATTGGCCTGGCAGCCGTCTTGGGCTACCTTATCTACCGGCTGTGGCTGAACACCTTCAACATTAACATGTTTTACTACCTTACCCCACCACACCCACGGCGCCACCCACACCAGCCCTAACACCACCTGACCCAACCACACCAGCCCTAACACCACCTGACCCCACCACACCAGCCCTAACACCACCTGACCCCACCACACCAGCCCTAACACCACCTGACCCACCACACCAGCCCTAATACCGGTACCACCTGACCCCACCACACCAGCCCTAACACCACCTGACCCCACCACACCAGCCCTAACACCACCTGACCCACCACACCAGCCCTAACACCACCTGACCCACCACACCAGCCCTAACACCACCTGACCCCACCACACCAGCCCTAACACCACCTGACCCCACCACACCAGCCCTAACACCACCTGACCCACCACACCAGCCCTAACACCACCTGACCCACCACACCAGCCCTAACACCACCTGACCCCACCACACCAGCCCTAACACCACAAGACCCCACCACACCAGCCCTAACACCACCTGACCCACCACACCAGCCCTAACACCACCTGACCCACCACACCAGCCCTAACACCACCTGACCCCACCACACCAGCCCTAACGCCACCTGACCCCACCACACCAGCCCTAACACCACCTGACCCCACCACACCAGCCCTAACACCACCTGACCCCACCACACCAGCCCTAACACCACCTGACCCCACCACACCAGCCCTAACACCACCTGACCCACCACACCAGCCCTAACACCACCTGACCCCACCACATCAGCCCTAACACCACCTGACCCCACCACACCAGCCCTAACACCACCTGACCCACCACACCAGCCCTAACACCACCTGACCCCACCACACCAGCCCTAACACCACCTGACCCACCACACCAGCCCTAACACCACCTGACCCCACCACACCAACCCTAACACCACCTGACCCCACCACACCAGCCCTAACACCACCTGACCCACCACACCAGCCCTAACACCACCTGACCCACCACACCAGCCCTAACACCACCTGACCCCACCACACCAACCCTAACACCACCTGACCCCACCACACCAGCCCTAACACCACCTGACCCCACCACACCAGCCTTAACACCACCTGACCCACCACACCAGCCCTAACACCACCTGACCCCACCACACCAGCCCTAACACCACCTGACCCCACCACACCAGCCCTAACACCACCTGACCCACCACACCAGCCCTAACACCACCTGACCCACCACACCAGCCCTAACACCACCTGACCCACCACACCAGCCCTAACACCAGCTCATGATATAAAGACACACTAGATCAGTACATTTTATAATAGAGTAATGGACAGACAAAACAGGAAGAAATGTTGGGCATAAATAATGGAAGGTGAGGTGCTTGAAGAGACGGCTGGAGTAAGATTGAAATATATGGGAATATTGTTATGACCGTGGCAGAGTGACACGTGGAATTAATGAAGGATTACACAAGAAGCATAACTGTTGCGTTGTCAAATGTGGCATGCTTGGTTTGTATAGGTCCAAGCACACACACACAAAAAAAAAACAGGTTTTGAAGGTGACGTGTTTTGGGGAAGTGACCCTTTTATTGTGCATGATGGCGGCGGCAGGCATAAGGAGTGGTTGGCTTAATTTTTTTTATTTTTTATGCAAGGAAGAAGGAACCAAAGGCCAGGAGCCGCAATTTATTCCCTCCAAGAAAAAACAAAAACAAGATAACAGAGCCAAATTCAAGATCCGTTCATTTTGAGATGCCTGGACACACTGCGTTTGAAAGACCGGAGGTCATAGGCAGTAGGAAATACAGACACAGGGAGTCAGTTCCAGAGTTGACAGTATTGGCAAGAAATTAAGAGCATGTCAAAGCAGCCTAAGTAACTTGACTCTGTGCATGGTGTGTTGTATGACAGATGGAAGGACAGTAAATAATGACATTTTATTATATAACTTTTGTCAGTCAAGAAAGATTAGTCAGGTACATTGACTGCAGCATTGCATGGAACAAAGTATATCCAGTTAGTAACAATTACAATATCAGCCTTGTATACTGACAACGACTGCTGCCCCAACACCTACACTACCTTAATAGGCTACACCTGTCATTGTTTACTAATTTACAGAGAACCACACTGATTCTACCATCACATCAGCCTTCATTGATAACTACTGACATTTATAACAATATAGCCCTCCACTTCCAATATATGAATGGTGCCAGAACTGTAGCTTTTTCCCTGGCCAACCCACGGCGATAGGAATATTTGGGGTGGGCGACAGGAGGACATGAGAGTAGCCCTTTCAGACACTGTGCTGAGCAATGACTCACTGGTGGCAAAGAAACAAGCTCAGCCATCTCATTAACTTTACACATTTAACAGTAGTCTTTACACAGCAACTTCCCTAGGTTAGTAAGCGATAGTGGCACAGTGAGGAGTCAAATGGTCAGTTTAACAGGCAATTTATAATAATGTCAGTAAGCCATACCTGTTGTTAGTTTAATAGGCATTTTATAATAATGTCAGTAAGCCATATTTTTTTTAGGCATTTTATAATAATATCAGTAAGCCATACATGTTGTTAGTTTAATAGGCATTTTATAATAATGTCAGTAAGCCATACATGTTGTTAGTTTAATAGGCATTTTATAATAATATCAGTAAGCCATACATGTTGTTAGTTTAATAGGCATTTTATAATAATGTCAGTAAGCCATACATGTTGTTAGTTTAACAGACATTTTATAATAATGTCAGTAAGCCACACATTTTTGTCCTCATGCCAGGTGAGGGGTACGTCACCACTGCAGAAAATGTTCATGTGGTACATAGGATGAAAAACCTTGAAAATCACTAAACTAAGAGTACTGAGAGAGTACATGGCTTAGTCTACTGTGTAGTCTGATAACAGAAAATGTAGAGCTGTAGAAATAGAAGCAGAGACTGACATAAGGCAGTGTGTTTGTAGGTACAGTATTAGTATTAGTATGTAGTATTAAGAACTGTAGTGTGGCCATAGACGTAAGAGTGCAGTTAGTGCCTTAGTGGCTGGATTATTACAAGTTGTGTTAAGTAGCAGTATAACAAAGGACACAGGCAAAACCTTGATGCATGTCCACATACAGTAACACCATTTTGTTTAGTATGTTACTGCTGCTGTGTGCCATTTGTTAGATGCTGGTATTCTTGTGACCCATGGCACTGATAGGTAGTATGCATTTTAATGCACTAACAGCTTAGTTCAATACAAAAGCTATGCCTGGCATTAACTTAGTCGGGTCATTATAGGTTTTAACTCTCAGACTGGTGCATTATTTGACTGGTCTTATAGGTTAGCTGTGGAGCACACAAAGTATTCAGGGTGTACTACACCCAACAGCACAAGTTACACCTCTTGTAATATTACAGCCATCATCAATGTAATGCGTCCTGACACAAGCAGTTGTCGCCACAAATAATTAGGATTAAAAATAATTAGGATTAAAAATAAATAGGATATTGTATGATTAGAAATAAATATAATAAAACAACAACTTTTCACTGACCTTTGATACATGTTAGTAATAGAGAAGGAAGTGATGAAAGGAATACAATACAACAGTGATTGCCTTAGACGTGGGATTTTATAATAATTGGAGAGAGAGAGAGAGAGAGAGAGAGAGAGAGAGAGAGAGAGAGAGAGAGAGAGAGATAGTCAGCGGTATATAGCCTATCGTAGTTAATGTCAATACGCTAATAGTGTAATAAGGATAATTACAGTTTCAATTACGTCAATAAAATACAGTGAAAGCATCAGGCCTGTTCTATGTCCCCGCCACCCATCAAAATTCCTCTCGCGACCCACCTTTGGCTCACCAGCCATAGTTGACAACCACTGACCTACATCTTACCCCCCCCCAAAAAAAAAAAAAATAGTAGCCACAATATTAGTAAGAACTCCACAGAATGTGGAGCTCTTACTACTACTACTAATAATAATAGTAATAGACATCTGATGCACTTGCGGTGAAACTGTGTATAATCTATCAGTCTGTGTATGGATGTATTTGTTTATCTACCCACACAATAGCGAAAAACAGTATATCATTATTATTATTATTATTATTATTATTATTATTATTATTGTTATTATTATTATTATTATTACCCGTATTACTATAGTGGTACGTGGGGGCGCTCACCATCCGCTCACTCGATGTAGTGCTGCTCTCTGATGACTCCCCTTTGCTCTCTTTCTTTCCCTCTTTCCTTTTCTGTGTTTCCTTCATTCCTTCCTTCTGCCTGTGGGTGACTCTACACTGAGTGACAAGCCAAATGGTTTCCTGTACACCAGGAA
>NW_027642956.1:105000-125000 GCF_032717465.1 Coenobita brevimanus
TGGCTGAGCAGACCCGTCGACCACAGGTAAGTGCTTCTGTGGGGCCGCTGCAGGTTCAGTACAACGTGTAGTCAACCTGCGCCTCCATGTGGTAGACACCGCCTCACCAGGGTCCTTCCCACGGCGAGGTGCAGGCAAATGGAAGAGGTTTGTGGCCTGGGTGGAGGCCGCAGATGTTTGCCTGCGCCGGTGAGGTAAGCCAGTGTAAAGGCAAGTAAAGCCAGACTAGCGGTAAGCCATTTAAGGCCAGGGAAATGAGCCACAACCAATGTATAGCCAAGTATAGCCACAACAACCCATAGAAGGCCAGGGAACCTATGTGTTTTGTGTGGGTTAGTCTGCCCTCAGCATATTGCCTAGAGACAGATAGATAAAGAGACAGATATACTGAGAAAATGACGAACAGGCAAATGTCTTAGATAGACACATAGATGGATAGACAGATGGATAGATAGATGAATAGACCGATGGATAGATAGATGGATAGATGGATAGATAGACAACTAGATAAATAGATAGACAGATAAATAGACAGATAGATAAATAGACATAGGTAAACAAAGAGATAGACAGACAGGCAGATTATCCGAGACAGATAGAAAGCTAGATAGAGAAATGGATAGACAGATAGATAGAGATAGATAGACACCTACTAATTACCAACATTTTCATCCCAGACAGATAGATAGAAATAGATTTTTTTTAACGTGTCCGACTCTGGGCAAGGCTTCAGGGCCTATTCCCAAGTCCCAGTAGTCCTCCTACATCTCCAAATGTCACCACTTCGGCGCTAACACCCACCGTCCATACTGAATACATGCTAGGGCTGTCTCATACAGGACTGGTGTATTGGTATTAGCGGGGGTATTTTTGTGGCACTAACACCCACTGTCCATACTGAATACATGCTAGGGCTGTCTCATACAGGACTGGTGTATTGGTATTAGCGGGGGTATTTTTATGGCACTAACACCCACCGTCCATACTGAATACATGCTAGGGCTGTCTCATACAGGACTGGTGTATTGGTATTAGCGGGGGTATTTTTATGGCACTAACACCCACCGTCCATACTGAATACATGCTAGGGCTGTCTCATACAGGACTGGTGTATTGGTATTAGCGGGGGTATTTTTATGGCACTAACACCCACCGTCCATACTGAATACATGCTAGGGCTGTCTCATACAGGACTGGTGTATTGGTATTAGAGGGGGTATTTTTACAACATGTCGGCGGGTCTTCTGGTAGATCAGTAAAGCTTGATTTTATGAAATTCAAATCCTTAAACTGTTCCCTGCCCCAGTGGGGATTTGAACCTGGGTCCGGTAGGACTGCAGGCCACCTCTCTACTGATACAGATAGCCAGATAGATAGAGTCTGACAGCAAATACACCATATGGGAAACTAAATTGATAGATAAATAGATAGACTGCGATAGATAAATAGGTATAGATAGACTGACAGTAAACCAGACAGATAGACAGATCGATATAGATAGACAGACAGACAGTTAGCCGGACAGATAGATAGATGGATAGATACACAGAGATAGATGGATAGATAGTTACCCAGATGCACTGACTGATAGACAGATAGATAGAAAGACAGACAGACTGATAGATGGATAGAAAAATAAATAGACAGACAGACAGACAGTTGACTAGATAGGTGGCTATATACACAAACAGAGATAGATAGATATATAGTTACCCAGATGTAGAGACTGATAGATAGATAGATAGACAGATAGACCAATACTTAAACCAAGAGAGATGGATCGGTACTTACCCAAATATCGATGTAGACAAATAGATAGACAGATGGATAGATAGACGGATAGATACACAAATAGGATAGATAGATGTATAGTTATCAGATATAGACAGATAAACAGATAGATGCATACATACATACACAAATATAGATAGATGTATAGTTACCCATATATAGATAAAAAGATAGGTAGGTAGGTAGGTAGGTAGGTAGATAGGCAGGTAGGTAGGTAGATAGGCAGGTAGACAGACAGATACATATACAAACAGAAATAGATAGATACATAATTACCCACGTAGACAGATAGATAGATAGATAAAGAGATGGATAGTACATACTGATTACAAACATCTCCATCCCGAAACAGACAGACAGACAGATACATGGCTATTTCATGCACACTTTCATCCAGAACAGACAAACAAGCAGCCTTCTCCTTGCAGTCTGCAACAGTATTATTATTATTATTGTTATTATTATTATTATTATTATTATTATTATCATCGACCGCCTTACGAGGAGCAGCGACAATGTTTTTACATGCATCTGTGTGTGTGTGTGTGTGTGTGTGTGTCATTCCGTCTCTACGTACATCCGTCTGTCTTTTTCAGTGTCAGTTTCCTGGTCTGTCTGTCGGTGTGAGTGTCTGTCTGTCTGTATCTATATTTCTGTGGTTGTCTGGCTGTACTTGTGTGTGTCTGTCTGTGCCTCTGTCTGTTCGTCCGTCTTTGTGTCTGCTTGATGGTCAGCTGGTAACCTGCTTCTCTCATATAGTGTTGCTGGTGCAGCGGTGTCTGTGGCCAGCGTCACCAACTCAGCCCTTCACTATGCCCGTATCTCATGCCATTTTGAGTGTTTATTTATTTATTCATTTATTTAGTAATTTTTTCTTCTACCAATCGATTTTATTCAGTTTAGCAAGACTGCGTTGGAATAGTTTAGCAAGACTGCGTTGGAATAGTTTAGCAAGACTGCGTTGGAATAGTTTAGCAAGACTGCGTTGGAATAGTTTAGCAAGACTGCGTTGGAATAGTTTAGCAAGACTGCCTTGGAATAGTTTAGCAAGACTGTCTTGGAATAGTTTAGCAAGACTGTCTTGGACAATTCACGAAGGCTCCGTTTGTAAAAGATTTTAGGAAGGCTCCGTTGTACAATTCAGGAAGGCTCCGTTGTACAATTCAGGAAGGATACGTTGTACAATTCAGGAAGGCTCTGTTGTACAATTCAGGAAGGATACGTTGTACAATCTAGGAAGGCTCTGTTGTACAATTCAGGAAGGATACGTTGTACAATTCAGGAAGGCTACGTTGTACAGTTCAGGCAGGCTACGTTGTACAATTCAGCAAGGCTCCGTTGGTATGTGCTCGCTAACGCAATAAAGTCTACCGTCAGGCTGAAGGAAAGCTGGAAATAGTAGACATAAACTTTTGAATATTCGTCATAGTGAAGAGATTAACAGCTTCAGAGGCACAACGTCTATTCACCAGGAAAATGACATGTTGGGTAAATTGAGGTGCTTCTTGCTTTACTTATTGTTATTGTTATTATTATTATTATTATTATTATTATTATTAATATTATTATTATTTATTATTATTATTATTATTATTACATTTGTTATTATTATTATTATTATTATCATTATAAGGAGGGCGACACAGAGCTGGCATCATCACCACATATCATCGGCATCATCATCATATAATTATTTTCTAGAACTACACAGTTTTAAGAAGAGCAAAGTGGGAATTTCACCTCTGCAATCCACTTTGTACGAGCTACGAGGCAAGCTGCTCAAACTCTACTGGCAGTGGGCTCGTCACGACACTCACTACTGTAAAAAGGAAGAGTTTACTGTTCCTTGCTCTCGTGCATTGTTTAGCCTTTCTTGACACGCGAGGAAGACGTGGGTAACTCTCTCTCTCTCTCTCTCTCTCTCTCTCTCTCTATGTTCCTGTGTGTGTGTGTGTGTGTGTGTGTGTGTGTGTGTAGCTCCCCTATCATATCGTACAGAGGTAATATCAAGCCGTGTTTCATGTCGTTCAAAGTTAACGGGTAAGTCAGCTAATTTTTTTACACCGAGTATTTTTCCTTTTCATTTCTCTTTTCTACTACATTCGTTTTATATTCTTTATGGGTAGATGTACACGTGCGTGTATAAGTACTTAAGGGGTAGTTGTAAGCCAGTTTCCCACCAAAAGTTCGATTTGTGTGTGTGTAATTCACCGGGTCGGTCAGGATCACTTGATGGTCGTGATCGTCAGCTTTTTACCCTCCCGGAAGGGAACTGAGAGCTCATATAGTCCGATCTAAGGGCAAGGCTGTGACCTTCACACACGCACACACCCGTCCCCTTGCTCGAGGGGGACAGTAACCACCCACTTCGTCAGTGAAACTTTTCGCAACCTGAGCGAGGCGCGAACTTCCGTCCACCAGTTGGCAAGCGAGAACGTTACCACTGCACCAGCGAGCGGTGTGTGTGTGTGTGTGTGTGTGTGTGTGTGTCTAGGTGATTTTATGTGAATGTCCCGTTTATACATGCATTATATATATATATATATATATATATATATATAGAGAGAGAGAGAGAGAGAGAGAGAGAGAGAGAGAGAGAGAGAGAGAGAGAGAGAGAGAGAGTGGTCCTAATTTTCGGTCTTGCGAATTTTTAGGACGATACCCCCTGAAATCCTTCCATATAACACGAAAACATGTCAGGCAAAATATTTTTCAAAAATATTTATATTTAGAGGTCGCTCATCGGCCTTCTATGTTATTACGTATCGCCACATTCAGCCTGTCCCATATAGTTGTCACAAATGTCTTTCACACAGTTTTGGTGTCTTGAAACTACTCAGTTCTGTATTGTACAAAGATTTAAATTCATAGCACCTAGGCAGATCACAGCTGCCTACTGTGAACCGGGCGTGGCAGTTAGATAATTGTCGTTAGACCTCATGACTTGGTTATGCTGCTGATATTCGTGGTGACGATAAGTTACTAGATTTCAATGACAATTTGGTATATAACAGTGTTTCACTTACTTGTTAAGTGCATACAGATGTCACTGTTGTGTACTGATAGCATACAGTGACAATCTAATTGCACCATTTAATTGTATGCTTTCTGCTTTTACAGGCAATCTTACATAATTACTGATAACTGGGTGAACTGTGTTAATTCTGGACGAATACGGCTTCGACGAGCGGGAGCACTGATGCTAAAGCAAGGAACCTGTCTAGTCTGATGTCTACTTGCTCGACAAGTTGGAAGATGATATCAAAGGATCCAAATTGCCTTCAAACCGCCAAGCCCTAGGTTATCTTTTGCACCTCCACCTGAAGCAGAACAAGACAATTAAAACAGCAGTGACAGCTACAAATGAAAAAGTGGAACAGTTCTGGGAGTGTGCCCGTATTCCAGTTCGATAAACATATGCAACTCCAAGAAAAAAATGGAGAAGATTTTGCTTCAGTGGCAATCTCTTCAGAAAAACAAGGGCAGGACAACACCAGCACAAGTCCAGGGTGAGCAATCATTTAAAGATACTTTGGATGACCTCGATACTGCACATGCTGACGCCCTGAAACTGATCGCAGTAGAAGAGGACAAGCAGTTTCTCATCAGTCAGCGTATGAAAGGTCAGCCGGGGGCAATGGCAGGAATCGACTAGACCCTAAGTATCAAAGAAGTAAATAAACGCCACCGTGAGTATATGGAGCTCAAACGAAGAGAAAAGGCCGCCACTGGATTTGTGCAGGCTTAAGAAATTGCTGAATTGGAGAGCAGCAGCAGCAGTACTTTTTCATCTGGGGGTGAGTCCAGTGGTAACTGCATGACTCCTGTAAATGAAGAATTAAATGTAAGTCTTCCTTCACCACCCAAACGTGGTCGGAAAGTTGTGCTGAGTCAAATTTGTCGGTCACTCCGGATCGATATCAACTGTCTGATCGCGTTGCTCTGACGATTCCCGGAGATACAGCAAAAGCTTTGGGTCATGATCTCAGTTCATTAATTCTGAACAGCGGCAGCATCAGGCGACAGCGACAGAAATGGAGCAAAGAGACAGCGATGGGCATAATGAATGAGTTCGCTCTGGACGAAGTAATCGTCGTACACTGGGATGGAAAGCTTCTTCCAGACCTCACCAACAATGAAAAAGTGGACCGACTTCTGATCATCATCTCGTCAAGTGGTAATTCTCAGCTATTAGAAGTTCCAAAATTAGAATCAGGGACTGGTTTGCAGCAAGCACAAGCCGTGGTCAGAGCACTGAAGCGGTGGGGAGTTGCAGAAAGGGTCCAAGGCATCTGCTTCGACACGACAAACGCAAACACAGGTCGCCACAAAGGAGCATGCATTATGGTGGAACAGCTACTGGACAGGGAACTCTTGTACCTCGCCTGCCGGCATCACATCTTAGAACTACTTGCAGGAACTGCTTTCAAGGCAGCCGTGAATGTTGCACCGGTAAAAGTACTGCTCTTCAAGCGATTTCAAACTTTTTGGAGTTCAATTGACCAGGAGCACTTCCAAGACGCATCATCTGATGAAGTGGTCGCAGCTCAACTTGAAGATATCAAGAAGAAGGTCCTGACCTTTGTTTTCACTACACTTCTGCACAAGCAGCCTCGCGATGATTACTGTGAGCTGCTCGAGCTGACTGCCATCTTCCTCTGTTCATCACCACCACGGGGTACTCGTTTTAATAAGCCCAGCACGATGCATCAAGCATGATGGATGTCAAAGGTAATCTACACATTCAAAGTGTGGATGTTTCATTCACAGTTTACCTTGACCATCAGTGAAGAGCGTGGTCTCTGTGACCTGTGTGTGTTTTACACACGCTTCTACGTGATAACAGCACCACTCGCAGTGAGCGCCCCACAGAACGACCTGCATCTGCTGCAGGCCCTAGTCAACTATGCCACCATCAACAATGAGATTTCCAGAGTAACAGCTCAGAAAATTGCCTCTCATCTGTGGTACTTGAATGAAGAGCTGATGGGTCTTGCGCTGTTTGATGATAACATCAATCAAGAAGTCAAGAAACAGATGGTGCAAGCTATGAATTTAAGACTGTAACTCATTTCGCCACGAAGCAGACAAAGAACCTCTTCAAAAGATTGAATATCGATGATGATTTTTTAAAGTTACCTGTTGACCAATGGTATGAAGATCGTACACACGGAGAGGCGCTGGCATGTTTGCAAAAACTCGCAGTAACCAATGATCACGCTGAACGAGCAGTTGCACTTATCGAGGCCTTCTCCGGTTGTCTAATGAAGGATGAAGACCAGCTGCAATTCATCCTACAGGTTGTGGCCAACCACAGACGCAGAGTTCCTCATGGAGTTAAGCGACGCCTGCAGCAATGAATGGTCAATGATTTGGTTGGCGACATATTGGTCATTTAATAATGCAGAAGTGACTGTATTGATAGTCGTGTATTGGTATTACAATTAAGTGTTCATCAAAAATCTATAACTTGCTTTGAAGCAATTCAGATTAGTTAATAAATATATCTACCTTTTTCCAAAATTAACCGTTGGTGACCTTCTGTGAGCTGATAGCGTATCTGAAAAATTCATAAATGTCAGAAAATTTCAGATACAAAATTCTCTAAATATAGACGGTTTGACTCTTATACAGTGATATTCAAGGACAATGAGCAACCTCTGTAAATTATTTGTCAAAAATATTTCACATACAGTATTTTTAACCTACCGGTATTTAGAGTGTTTTGAATGGGTATGGCATTTGAATTTTCGAAATCGAATTTTGGCCCTACTGTATAAGGACCACCCTAATACATTATATATATAATATTATCTATCTATCTATCTATCTATATATATATATATATATATATATATATATATATATATATATATATATATATATATATATATATACTTCAGCCATATCAATAATTAGCAGGTTACCCGGCCTTTTTTTATCACCTGCGTGGCGAAAAGTGCACGTCCAGCTTTACATGATCAAAGATTCAATGGTTCGTTTGCTTCGGTTAATTTCTTTAGTTATTCCTTGCGCTTTCGTGCATCTTTGACGCAAAAATAAAAGAAAACGGTTGTACCAATATATATCATGGCACCCCTTGTAAAGGCCGGTTCACACAAGCTAAATCGCGGCCTTTTTTCTCGCCGATTTGCGGGGGAAAAATGCCGATTTTCGGCAATTCTACCGGAAAGGTGTTCACACGTACGGGGACTGAGTGGCAGGAACGCGGCGACAGTGTTTACAAACAAAGATGGACCGCCGTACTAGTACCAGGTGTGCAGCCCTTGCACTTGCACTTTCTCTACTTCAAGATGAGCTGTCACGCATCTGGACTCGTCCGTGGCTGTCTAGGAGAAAAGAAGAGAGTGTGTATTACAGGCTGGTGAGGGAGCTCAGCTTGGAGGATCCCCAAACTTTAAATGAGTGGACCCGTCTTAACAAGACCCAGTACCACCACTTGCTGGGGCTTGTGACACCCTTCATTGAAAAACAAAATACGCAGATGAGGGAAACTGTGATTGCTGGAGAACGACAGGCATGATGGAAAAACTTGTGTTGGCCACAAGTGATGAAGTCGAAATGGTGGTACTGTCAACACACAAAAATGTCGAATTCGTCTTCGTTCCCAGAGCTTTGCCTTGTTCGGTGCTTCCATTTTAATCGGCCCGGCAACTTTCTCCCGATTCCGGCGAAAAAAGACCGACATGTCGGTCTCTCCATACCGGCGAAAAAAGTTGCCGGAATTTCTACCGGGAAGCAAATTCCGGCAAAAAACTGCCGCGATTTTGCTCGTGTGAACCGGCCTTAAGACTGGCGCATATCAGCAGAGTTGTAAGGCAGTGTGTGTGTGTGTGTGTGTGTGTGTGTGTGTGTGTGTGTGTGTCAATCACCCTCCTATCCACTCTCACACACGCCTCATTCTCTCTCTCACAAGGTCCTAAGATGTGACAGCATCTAGCGGTAAGATTAATGGTAAAAAATATTGTAACTTGACACTGTCTATCTATCTATCTATTGTCAGATGCCTTAATCCCGTAAAGGATGGCCAGAAACAAATCGTCTCCGTGTGGCCCTGTCCCCCACCATTTAATTGCCCTGCTCCCAGCTCACACCTCTCTCTCATATTCCTCTCCACTCCATCCCTCCATCTCATCCTTGGCCTCCCCCTCCCTCCCCCTCCACCTCACTCACATACTGTACACTCACCTCGCCAGTCTCACTCTCCATCCTCTCCACGTATAGACTGAATATAACGTGACGGAGAAGAAACAGAAATTGGGTAAAAATAAATGTGAATATTGGCGAAAACAGCTTTATATTTGAGAAGGGTAACAAAAGAGGAAGGAAAGGGTGAAGGGAAAATTACTGCTGATGAAAGGTATGAAAACGAAGAGGAAAAGGAAAGAACTGAGGCTACGTGATGCAATGATGGAAGGGGAATTGGAGGGTAGAGAGAAGACCAATAAAGGAGACCAAAGGAGGGGTGGAGACCTAACTGGGAGACAGACAGAGAGGGACTGGTGGTGGGTGTGGTGGCTCCTTCTGTCAACCTTTCCTACCACAACCTGTCAATATATATCTTAGACTGGTTGCCGGCCACGCCCCCTCTCTATCTCTGTCTCTTCAACCTGTGTGTGTGTGTGTGTGTGTGTGTGTGTGTTACCTACAAATGCACCCTTACACACACCCTAGCCTGCCACCACCTACACCCACACAACCACCTACATCCACACAACCACCTACATCCACACAACCACCTACACCCACACAACCACCTACACCCACACAACCACCTACATCCACACAACCACCTACATCCACACAACCACCTACATCCACACCACCACCTACATCCACATAACCACCTACATCCACACAACCACCTACATCCACACAACCACCTACACCCACACAACCACCTACACCCACACAACCACCTACACCCACACAACCACCTACATCCACACCACCACCTACATCCACACCACCTCACCCCAGCACCATCTGCAACCATACATCGTTGCTTTTTCACCATCTGCACTCCACATTCACACTTATACACCCTACCACCACCGCAGCCCCACACTTCAGTGCTGTCTATCTATTGCCAGACACCTTAATCCCGTACGGGGTGGCCACAAACAAACTGCCTCCATGCCGCCCTGTCCCCAGCCCTTTCACTGCCCTCCTCCCAGTTCACACCCACCTCTCTCATATACCTCTCCACTCCATCCCTCCATCTCATCCTTGGCCTCCCCCTCTCTCTCCCCCTCCTCCACCTCACTCACATACACTCTCCTCGTCAGTCTCTCACTCTCAATACACTACGCTGTTTTAACCTATAAACTAATGTTAGGCTCCAATCATCTCCCCCATTTTGACATGGAATCTCCAAGGAATGTCCATCCATCCATCATCCAATCCTACGTTGCCCCATGAGAAGCGTAAGAGCCCGGGGCTAGGCAAGTTGATCCTGACATTTAAGATGAGTGACCAGCCTCACTCATCCCTGAGTGGCATTACGTGAGCAATAAACCCCAACCAACCCTTGGACATAAATCTACACCGGCTCAATCCGATTGGAGGGCCTTAATTACCCAGTAAACCACCAGGCGTCATAGTTTGGTTATATGGTTACCACCCAGCGTAGATATGGTTTCCTGGTGTACAGGAAACCATTTGGCTTGTCACTCCGTGTAGAGCCACCCACAGGCAGAAGGAAGAGGAAAGAATGAAGGAAAGAATGACAGAAAATGGAAGAAAAAAAGGAAGGAAAGAAGGAAGGAAAAAAGGGCAGTCACCTGAGAGCAATACTACATCGAGTGAGTGGATGGTAAGCATCCCCACATACCACTCCTAACATTACCAACCTAATCTACACGAATAACACAACACAGCAAATATCAAATCCTAATCCCACCTAACCTAGTCTAACCCCAGCTAATCTTGCCAACCTAACTCAGCCAAGCACCACAACACACACTAAAACAGACAACCTAACCTTATCCAGCCAGATTCAACCAAAACACACTTAACCCAACCCAGGCCCCATCAGATGCCAAGGAAATATACTCTTTTCACTCTAACTTGGTCTAAAATTGCCCTCTCCCCATCTATGCTAAGTTGTAACAGTAGATTAACGCTTATGACGGTGATCACGAAGAAGTGCTAAGGGAATGATGTAGAGCTAGAGTATTGTCTAATTCTGCCATTATTTTTTTTTAAGCATGGAAAAAGGAACCAAAGGCCAGAAGCCCGGAAAATTGTTCCATCCAAGGAAAAACAAAAACAAAAACAAGATAACAGAGAGCCAAGTTCAAGATCTGTTCATTTCGAGATGCCTGGACACAATGCGTTTGAAAGACTGGAGTTCGTAGACAGTAGGAAATACAGACACGGGAAGACAGTTCCAGAGTTGACCTGTTCCATACATGAAGGACTGGGAGTAACGGTTAACTCTTGCATTAGAGAGCTGAACAGAAAAGTGATGAGAGTTTGTTGCTAGACGGGTGCTACGCGCCTGTCGTAGAGGTGGAGGAATGCAAGCAGACAGTTCAGAGGAGCAGTGACCACTGAAGTAGCGATAGAAAAGACAAAGAGACAACAGTGCGGCGAAGAGACAGAGGTTGAAGGAAGCCAATAAGAGGAGGAGAGTTAATGAGACAAAAAGCCCTTTGCTCCACCTTGTTGAGAAGAGCAGTATGTGGGGAGCCTCCCCACACATGAGAGTTGTACTCCACACAGGGGCGAATAAAAGCTACGTGATGTAAGCTGCAGGGGCACAAAAATCTGGGTCAAGTTAAGGTGAAAGGACTGTAGTTACCCCTGACAGGTGTGCTATAAACTAGACTCTTAATACTCTCATGACAGGTTAAACACACTCCCACCCTCCAGCACACACCACCACACCATTAGCCTGTCTGCACACACGCAATCACCAACCCACTCAATATTTCACATACTCCAATTGCCAACACCTCAATTACCAACACCTGAACTGCCAGCATTCCAATATCTACACGTAATCACCAACCCCCTCAATATACACACACTTCCTTTACCCACACTCCAATTGCCAACACTCCAGCTAGAATATACACACAGTTACATATCCTCTCAAGGTATACACACTCCTGTTGCCAACACTCACAGGAAATTACTAATCCTTTATCCTTTCACAATACACACCTCTATTTACACACACTACACACACATTCACCAACCTCTCAGCATACATACAACAACCACCAACATTGCATTATACCTACTCTATACACCCTCCAGTATGCACACCCAGTCACCAACTTCCTCAATATATATACTACAATTCTCAACACTCAGTATTTTTTTTTTTTTTCTACAGCAAGAGAATCAATTATAAAAGAGGAATATAATCGTTTGGAGAGAGAAAATAAAATATATGGACACTTCAGAGAGAGAGAGAGAGAGAGAGAGAGAGAGAGCGTAACCCGTACAAAATAAAACTGTCATAAAACTCACTAGCTTAAAACTCTGAGGTAGTTTGGCCATGTGGAGAGGATGGAGAGTAAGACTAACTAGGAGAGTGTATGTGAGTGAGGTGGAGGGGGGGCAGAGGGAGGGGGGAGACCAAGGATGAGATGGAGGGATGGAGCAGAGAGGTACAGTACAGGAGAGAAGGGGGGTGTAAGCTGGGGGGAAGAAAGCGGTGTGGCAGGGGAAAGGACGACATGGAGGCGATTAGTTTGTGGCCACCCCTTGCGAGATTGCGGCGTCTGGCTATAGATAGATAAAACTTTGGCATAAAGTTGTGCCGTTAGTTAAAATGCAACGCTGACTGCATTCTCTCCGCTCTTTTCCTTACTGCCATCCCTGACCACCCGTCCCTTAACTTTCCCCCATCCTGGCCACGCTCCTAATTCATCTCTAAACAAGAAAAGTGAAGGGGGTATATTCTTGCAAAATCCTCTGGCAATCGGAGGCGCAACATCTTAGCTTCACCAAAATCAGTAACAAACAAGTCATATACCCCAGGATACTGCCTACGAAGTTTGGATGCAATTTGCCCACTAGGTGTTGAGATATTATGGGAACAGACACACACATACACACACAGATGCAAGCGATTACATGTACTTTGAAGGGAAAACTTTAGAGTACTATTCCACTGCATCTACTTCACACTTAGGGCATGTCTGTCACTTTCCTCCCTGACGTATCCTATAAAGTGATTATCTGTGGACCGGGAAGCATACCAAACCTCCCTCATCTTGCGAATATCAAGAGAGAGAGAGAGAGGGAGACTAGACGAACGTTTCCCCCCTCACTGCATACACGCAGCTTCTTCCTGGCCTTTGGTTCCTTCTTTCTTGCATTTAAAAAAAAATCTAAGCATTCCGAACTTCTCTTTTCTTACCTGGCAGAGAGGGAGGAATATTAGGTGAAAATTAAGAGAAGCAAAGTGTAATGCTATATTTTCTTCCTGCGTAACTGACGGAAAAGAAACTGAGGGTGAATGGGTGGTAATGGTGGTGGTGATGACAGCTGTGAGAGAGAGAGAGAGAGAGAGAGAGAGAGAGGGAGAGAGAGATGAGAATGGTGCTGATGATGATGATAATAACTAACTGCACCTCTGACGTATGATGACAGTAACTATAATATTAACTGAGAGAGAGAGAGAGAGATGCTGCTAATGATAACTAACTGCACCTGTGACGTGTGATGATAGTAACTATAGTATTAACTGAGAGGACTTAATTATAGAGACTGAGATAGTTAAGGAAAGAGTGTTGGGGGGAAAATAATGATGAGTTTAATTATACACCAAATAGATAGACAGATAGATATCTTGAATGGTTGTTAGATGGAATTACTGTGGGTTTGATTAGAAGAGGTCCAGACAAGCGTTGGGTTATAAGGATTGTAGTAGTAGTAGTAGTAGTAATGGTAGTAGTAGTAGCAGTAGTAGTAGTAGTAGTAGTAGTAATGGTAGTAGTAGTAGCAGTAGTAGTAGTAGTAGTAGTAGTAGTAATGGTAGTAGTAGTAGCAGTAGTTTCAAAAGTAGTAGTGGTGGTAGTAGTAGTAGCAGTAGTTTCAAAAGTAGTAGTGGTGGTAGTAGTAGTAGTAGTAGTGGCAGTAGGTGGTGGTGATGGTGGTAGCAGCAGTAGAACTAGTAGTAGTAGTAATAGTTTCAGTAGTAGTAGCGGTGGTAGTAGTAGTAGTAGTAGTATCAGTAATGGTTTTAGTAGTAGTAGATGTAGTAATAGTAGTAGTAGTAGATGTAGTAATAGTAGTAGTAGTAGAGGTGGTAGTGGTAGTAGTAGTACTAATAGTTTCAGTAGTAGTAATGATGGTAGTAATAGTAGTAGCAGTAACGGTGGTGGTAGTAGTAGTAGTAGTAGTAGTAGTAGTAGTAGTAGTAGTAGTAGTAGTAGTAGTAGTAGTAGTAGTAGCTAAATTTCCTCTCTACACCCCCGTAGCAAAAGGACAAGAAATATATTGCTTTCTGAAGGAGCTAATGTCAACTACTCCACCCATCACCATCCACGATACATTTAAATAACAATTGCAACAGGTCAACTCTGGAACTGTCTCCCTGTCTGCATTACGTACTTCCTACGATCTCCAGTCTTTCAAACGCAGTGTGTCCAGGCATCTCGAAATGAACGGATCTTGAATTTGGTTCTTTTGTGTTTTATTTACTTGGAAGGAAAGGTTTGTGGGATCTCAGCCTTTGGTTCCTTCTTTCTTGCATAAGAAAAACAACTCCCTCATAGCGCCTGCCGTGGATCAGAGAAATAAAAGAGATATTGGAATAAATGATGGTACAGTGTATGTGAGTGAGGTGGATGGGGGGAGAGGGAGGGGGAGGCCGAGGATGAGATGGAGGGATGGAGTGGAGAGGTATATGAGAGAGGGGGGGGGGGTGAGCTGGGAACAGGGAAATGAAAGGGCGGGAGACAGGGCGACATGGAGGCGATTTGTTTGTGGCCACCCCTTACGGGATTCAGGCGTCTGGCAATAGATAGATAGATAGAGACGAATGCTCTTTCCAAATAATCCAATCACGTCTCTCCAAAGCGGACTAACAGGCTAAATAGATGACATGAATGACATACGGGAGATGAAAGGGTTAACAACGTGCTTCCTCGCCTTTCACACTACCTTTATCTATTACAAGGCGCTTTAATCCCGTAAAGGGTGGCCACAAACAAGTCGCCTCCACGTTTCCCTGTCCCCCGCCATTTCACTGCCCTGCTCCCAGCTCACACACCCCTCTCTCATATACTTCTCCACTCCATCCCTCCATCTCATCCTTGGTCTCCCCCTCCCTCTCCCCCCTCCACCTCACTCACATACACTCTCCTCGTCAATCTCTCACCCTCCATCCTAAAATTGCCATCTCCCTATATTGTTGAGTTATAAAAATAAAGCAAATATTTAATGCTTGTCATGAAGAAGTGCTATGGAAAGGATGTGGCGCCACTGTATTGTCTTTTTAATGCCACAGAGATAGACAGATAGATAGATAGATAGATAGATGGATAGAGAGAGAGAGAGAGAGAATCTGAGCAAATTAAGATGAAATAATTACAGTAAAATGGAGTAAAATATATCTATCCCTCAGGAAGCTTTATACAAATTAATGTCCTATAGTCTTTTTACTTTAACTTGGCCCAAATTTTCTTCTTTTAGAGCTATTTCACGTAGCTCTATTACACTATGGCTCTACGTCCCCTTCCATAGCCATCACTTCTTCGTGACTAGCATCATACTCTAGTGTTAATATTCTCCCAACTTGGCATTTATGATGAAAAGATAGCATTTTTAGGCCAAGTTAGAGTAAAATGAGCATAGAGAATTAGAGGCAGAGAAATTCAATACTACGGCCCTACATCCCCTCCACAGCACTTCTTCGTGACTAGCATCATATTCTAGTGTTATTATTCTTAGCGTTCATATTACAACTTAGCATTTAAGATGAAAATATGGCAATTTTAGGCCAAGTTAGAGTAACAAGAGTGACTCATTGGCAGAAAAAGACAATATTATGGCTCTATATCCCTCCCTTAGCACTTCTTCGTGACTAGCATCATATTCTAGGGATAATATTCTTACAACTTAGCATTTATGATGAAAAGATAAAAATTTTAGGCCAAGTTAGCGTAAAAACACTAAACTCATTGGCAGAAAAAGACAATACTACAGCTCTTCTTCGTGACTAGCATCATATTGTAGCGTCAATGTGGTAGTTTTGGCCCAAGTCATTGTGAAAGCAGTATACAGTACCCACCCCACCCCCAACCACAATATACATCATCCTTGCTTCAATTTTCCCTTCAAGCTAAATGCTATACTGTAAACTCACGCCGGAGCTGCCTAGATGTGTGAGCCAGCTGGCTGTGAAAATTGCTAGGTTGGAGGTGAGAGAGAGAGAGAGAGAGAGAGAGAGAGAGAGAGGAAAAAAGGATGGAGGTGGAGAAGAAGAGGATAAAATGAAGACAAGGAAGAGAACTAGAAGTGATGGAGGAGGAGGAGGAGGAGGAGGAGGTCAAAAAGAAATAGGAGAGGGAAGGAGGATGAGGGGGAGAAGGAAGAGGAGGAGGAAATGAAAGTGTCGAAGCAGAGGAACAAGGAAAGAAAACATTAAAAAAAAAAGAAGAAAATGTAGAAGACAAAGAGAAACAGGAAGAAGAAAAAGAGGAGAGAGAGAAAAAAGATAAAGAAATAGAAAGGAAGGAAGAGAAAAGGATGCAGAAGAAGGAAGTCCACCCACCACCAAATGAAGGAAAACAGCTCACTTATTCGAAGCAATTTATCTTATCAACAACGAACAAGCGAATCATTTCCCCTTGGCAAATGGCTCCTGGCTCAGATAATTGCTTTTCAGTGCTAAATAAGATTAAAAGGAAGGTGGACATGAGAGAAGGGGTAAAAATGGGGGTTGGAAATGAGTTATTTGAGAGGAGCCTGTGGAGTCACATGGAGAGACAGATTGACAAATGAGGAAGTGCAGGAGCGTTGTGGTGTGGATGTGGATGTGATAGGAAGCGTTAGGAGGAACACATTGAGGTGGTTTGGCCATGAGGAGAGGATGGAGAGTGAGAGACTGACGAGGAGAGTGTATGTGAGTGAGGTGGAGGGTGGGAGAGGGAAGAGGAGGCCGAGGATGTGATGAAAGGATGGAGTGGAGAGGTATATGAGAAAGGGGTGTGTGAGCTGGGAGCAGGGCAGTGAAATGGTGGGAGACAGGACGACATGGAGGGGATTTGTTTGTGGCCACCCGTTACGGGATTAAGGCGTCTGGCAATAGATAGATAGATAGAAATTACAGCTCGGGAGAATGATAATGGATAGTGTTTCATTCTTGTCACGTGTACAAGTCTTATATTCCCTCTAAACCACCTGCCTCCTGTATCAAGGGTTCAAATCCTAATAAGTCATTATTTAATTCCACCATATAGGATCTGCAGCAAAAAAATAAATATGTAAACAAATAAAGGGTATGCCAAAATGCTTCGTTCTGGCTTAAAGGGTTCGGATCCTACTGAATGAGTATATAAAATCGATCTATGGGACTAAGAGAGAGAGAGAGAGAGAGAGAGAGAGAGAGAGAGAGAAACTGCTCCACTTAGGCATTAATGGTTCGAATCCCAGTGAACCAGTGTGTAATATTCGACCATATGGGGATGAGGACCAAATAAATGAATAAATAAATAAATGACTCCTTTTTTTTCGCAGCATCGTTTCGAAACCTACTGAGTCTGTATTTATATTCTATCTTACTGCTCTGCTTTTGGTCTTGAAGCTTCGAAATCCTATGTATCTGTACGTAAAATTAGACCTTATGAGCAAATCAAGGCAGCATAAAGGTTTGAATCCTAATGAGTTTGCATCTAAAAGTCGGCCTTATGAGTTTCGTAGCTATAAAAGATTGCTTCGGTGATGGTCTGAAGGTTCAAAGTCCTATGAATCATTAAATGAAAATAGACCTTATCATACTCCTAGCCTAACACGGCCCCGACTGTGGGTCTTAGAGGTCTGAATCCCCATGAATAATACATAAAAGTCGATGTTATTCCACCCCTAGTCAGTACAAATATCTTCGACTTCATCTTAAGGTTCAAAATCCTATGACTCGGTGCATAAAAGTCAACCTTATGCTCCCCTTAGCTGCACCGGTCTTAAAGCCTGGAACTCCTATGAGCTAACATATTAAAATCAACCTTATGGGCTACCCTAGACTGGTGAGGGTAGGTACGAGTAATGCCTCTTTTGCCATGCCAGGACGTGGAGACAGCAAAAACAGAAGCATGGAGACCGAGGATGAGAATATAAATAAAAACACTAACAACAATAGGCCCAAAAGGACAGAGAGAGAGAGAGAGAGAGAGAGAGAGAGAGAGAGAGAGAAAGAGAGAGAATGGTGCAGGAAGAAATACGAGCATCCCCTAAAAGATAAGGAGTCTCCCTAACACCTTTTCCTTCGCGATTTATTTTTGAATACGGACGGGTAATGTAATCTTGTACGTTACTTATGAAGGATATGGTGATATTAGAGTGATTTAAGTAACACAGAAACGGCAAGCAAGGTGTCATAAGCAAAATAAGTCGCTTAGGAAGAGATGATAGGGAGCTGCCTTAATGAAAATACTGGGCTAAAGAGTGTAAAATGAAGAGCAGTTTTTTGAGTTAATTTTTTCTTCTGCCTGGCTATTTCCCGGGCTATTTTTTCTTCTGCCTGGCTATTTCCTGGGCTATTTTTTTCTCCTGCCTGGCTATTTCCTTCATCTCTGCGAAGGGGTGGCCACAAACAAATCGCCTTCATGTCGCTCTGTTCCCTGCCATTACGTTGCCCTCCCCCCAACTCGCACACGCTCTAGCAGGAGTATAATGAAAAAATACAGCATCAGAAGAACGTATTTAACTCCTATATCTACAGCTAAACGCCTTAACCTTATAGGGGTGGCCACAAACAAAGCGCCTCCATGTCGCCCTGTCCCGTGCCATTGCGCTGCTCTCCCTCAACTCACATCCCCCTCTCTCACACACGCTTTGGCAAGAATATAATGAAATGATACAGCATTAGAGTAGCGTATTTACCTCCCTTCATCCTTATCACGCATATCCTAAGCATATTCTTGTTTATACCTTATTGTTTTATAGAGCTTTGGGGAGAGAGACTTGAAGTGGAATGAATAGCACAAAGGAAGGCAACAAGCAATACATATATTAGCTTTTTGATACTGTTATTTCTTTTTTAATGCAAGAAAGAAGGAACCAAAGGCCAGGAGCCCGTAAGATTATTCCCACCAAGAAAAAATAAAAACAAGATAACAGAGAGCCAAATTCAAAATGCGTTCATTTCGAGATGCCTGGACACACTGCGTTTGAAACTCTGGAGGTCATAGGCAGTAGGAAATACAGACAGAGGGAGACAGTTCCAGAGTTGACCTGTTCCATACATGAAGGACTGGGAGTAACGGTTAACTCTTGATAGGATGAAGGATAAATGAGAAACTATACTCTTTTCACCTTAACTTGGCCCAGATTTTCGTCCTTTTGCAGCTTATTTCACGTAGCTCAGTGGCAGAACAAGACAATGCTACGGCTCTACATCCTTCCCATAACACTTCCTCGTGACTAGCATCATTTCTATTGTTAATCTATTGTTACAACTCAACATACATGATGGAGAGTTGGCAATTCTGGACCAAGTTGGAGTGAAAAGAGTATAGTCTATGATCCGTATTCTCGTCGGTTGAGGAAGCACCCTAACACCTTGCCCTAAGCGATTTATTTTGTTTATTTCACCTTACTGTTCTATTCTGTGCTACATAAGTCCTTCCTATATCACTATACTCAGCATAAATAAAGTATAAAAGGATCTTAACCGCCCATATTCAAAGATAAATCGCTAAGGGAGAGGTGTTAGGGAGCTTCCTTAACTAATGAGAATACGTGTCTATGAGCTAAAGGATTGTATTTTCGTCAGGTAAGGAAGCTCCCTAACACCTCTTCCTTAGCGATTTATTTTGGCATTTACCTGATTAATATCCTTATGTACATTATTTATGCAGAGTATGGTAATGTCGGGGGACAGGGCAAATGGAGGCGATTTGTTTATGCCCACCCCTTACGGGATTAAGGCGTCTGGCAATAGATAGATAGACAGATAGATGGTGATGTTAGAATTAGTAACACAGAAGAGGACAAGGTGTAATAAA